>NC_046972.1:2023467-2205967 GCF_009769545.1 Cyclopterus lumpus
ATTTGTTTTAGTTAAATAAACCTGCTGAACTGTTATCGATGACCCCCTTTAAACATTGCATTATAATAAGTCTTGCATCCAGATTGTATCTAGATCAGATTTATTTATACCATTGCTTCCTGTTTGTAATGTACCAACTTTTGACTCGCAAGACTTTATCTTGTTTATTTTATTTTAATGTTATTGCAGTGTAATTAATGTGAACTTTTCTACATTTAAATATACTATGGTATTTTGTACAGTTTTCAGTCATGCCAATAAATCTAATTGAATTTGAATTTGAAAGGGAAGAGGTGGAAGGTGCACTATTGCACAGTGTTACTGAACTTTTGACCCCGCGCTCCCAAACCTGTGATATTTTCTAGAACGCTTACCTGAACGTTGTATGTTGACCCAGGATTGCCAACGTAGTTGTTGTGCGTAGATTAAAAAATGCAACACTCTTGTTCAATGATGTAGCAATGGTGGTCCAGGTGGTCAGCATTGGTTTGGCTGATCTGATCACAATCGGTCCTCATTGTGTGTCCGGTGTATCTACACCTGTACCTTCACATGGACAAGAAAGTCTTGCAGCAAGGTGTTGAGGGGTATATCATCCATGTTATACTAACAACCACCTGTCACTCACAGCCACCTGTCAGCAGAAGGTGTAACCTCTCAGAGCGCCCCCCCCCCCCCCCCCCTCTCCTAATAGCTCGTAGCGAGTGAGCTGCTCATTTAGAGTGAACGAGAAAGTCAGATGTCATTTGTTTCCACTAATGAGAGCAGTTGGACATACATCCAGGCTCCACACCCTTAACACTTAACACATCTCTTGACTCATAAGCATCTCCAGCTCCAGGAATAGCAACAGTGGTTTTGTAATGTGTCAGGCCTCATTGCTGTACTGCAGCACACCCACATGCTCTCACTGCTGCTCACTGAGCCTCTGGGAAGCTCTCTAGCATTGATCCGAATGCGGAAGCTTGTCGGCTCCACTAGGATGTGTTTGATTTGCAGATAACTGATGTAGTGTGCTATCAATAGTTTGCTGTGTTAGGGTTAAACACACAGTAAGCTAAATATTCACTATCCTGAAAAGGCTAGCAAGTGAACCATGAGTAAAAGATTTTAGATAACTTGTCAATGAAGCATTCTGGGGGCAAGCACTGTCGCTTGTGAGTCTGTGTATGGTATAAAGCGATCCACAAATATGCATCATATACTAGTATACGTATGATGTATATATTAGTTTATGCCGCTTAAGATTCCATTGCAAATCAACTGACAATAGAACCTCTGATAGCAGATCATAGGAGATTTTTTTCCCGTCTGTGTAAACGTACATGCATGCACCATATAGGCCTACAATTATTGTCCAATTTTAGGCTAAAACGATGCATTTATTCACTTGAATTCAATTCAATTCAGTTTATTTTGTATAGCCCAATATCACAAATTACAAGTTTCCCTCAGAGGGCTTTACAATCTGTACACATACGACATCCCTGTCCCAGGACCTCACATCGGATCAGGAAAAACTCCCCAAAAATAACCTTTGACAGGGAAAAAAGGGAAGAAACCTTCAGGAGAGCAACAGAGGAGGATCCCTCTCCCCGGATGGACAGATGCAATAGATGTCATGTGTACAGAATGAACAGAGTTACAGAGTTACATAAACATATTACATGAATGTATGAATGGACCTCCACAATCCATGAAACAGAATCTCTTTCATATGAATATAATTGAGTAACAAAATGTTGTCAGATACTAAATATGTCATAATAAACTCTCTATTACTGTCAAACATTTTCCAAAGCAAACCATAGTGTTGTATGCCAGCAGTGAACACGCATATGTATTGTCTGGCAAATTGTTGCATGAAAATGCAGTTTAATGCAGCCGATCACATGGAGACACAGCGCTACAGGCGCAGCAGCTTCAAAAACGCCCCAACACATTTGATCGTGCATTTGATCATTGTAAATAACTGCAACTAATGAACACAAAAGGGACAGTTATGTTTGTAGATTCCCTGCATAAAACTCCTCTGGCAAGCCTGCTCGCTCCTCGAGATGCATTTCAGGAACTGGGATGTCCTTCAACAGGGTGCACTGAGAGAGATTTTCCTCAGCAGGAGGATGGAGGAGACACTACATCGAGAAATGAGAACGGCCCCCAGTCTCTTACACACCGCTTATCATATCTAATTTCTCATGCCACTCAATTGACTCTCCACTTAGGCTGTAATGACTTGGATGATCCAGTTGCCATGCAGATGAGTAGGAGTCTTTGGTAGCTGCTGTGTCTTCACATGAGGACTTCTGATGGCTGATGGCAGATGAGGCATGTACACACAGTGAGGGAATCCAGCTTTGATCATGATGCACCCTCTGACACCTGCAGTCTGGGCTGAAATACTAGCTTGAGTTTTTGGAGGGTTTCCAAGAAGTCCTGGGATTGTTTTGTGTTTTATATGTCGGCAGAGCTAAGACATAAATATACTCAGGCGTGAGGTGTGACGCACGTCGACGTCGGCAGAAGCCATCACATATTCTAATATTCTCTTACTATTAGTGCTTATGGTTAAGATAGTAATTTTGTTTGTACTTTATTAGATCGCTGAACAACACTGCTTGTAAATGCATAGGCAACTCAAAGGAAGAGTACAATATTTCCTACTTCAAACTGTTAATGGATGGTACTGGCAAATATTTGGCCACTTAGTGGTTGTTATCTTGTGAATTGGTGCTGAACCTCAATTCATAAATTATATTTTGGAAATAGGCCGAAAATCGTTGTGCATGGATTCCGTAAGGAGAGGCGTCCTTCTTCTGACACCTTTATACTCTTTCAAATAGTGTCGGACAGCTGTTCAGCTGGTCTTTACAGCTTATTGCTTATCAAAGATTTCAGTAAAATCTGAATCATTTATTGGCCAAGTACGTTGCACATACCAGGAATTTGACTCGGTGAAAGGTGCATAACAATAAACATAGACAGAATAAAACAATACAAAGTTAAATATAATAAAAACAACATAGATAAATATGGTAAACAACAAACAGATAACTACTTTAGAGCAAGTATATATTATACAAGAAAAGAAAAAAATAGATGTGCAAGGGTGTTTGAAATTGTCCTGGGGATGTGAGAGTCGGAGTCAGTGGGGTCCCGGGCTTTGTTGATGAACCCGACTGCAGCTGGAAAGAAGACTTCAGCCTCCTGCCAGAGGAAAATTAAATTTTCACATTAAATACCCTCAGCAGGACTCTCCCTCGACATCTTTGTCACCGGTTGATGGGCCGAAGGTTGCTGAGTTGTTTTGAACATATTGGCCAACACAAGTATCAGAAGATACATATTTGGATCATGCACCTTCATTTTAAACCCAAACTTTATTCTGACCGGCTTGACACTGGCGCTGACATATACCTATATATATGACCTAAATATACCTTATGAAGTTGTTGTATGGTGAAACAATTTCAAGTACTCACTCTCCATAGCATCTTAGTTTTTAGTGTATATTGTTCTGCTTAATTTGTCTGTTGTAGTTTATACATTGATTACTTAATGTTATTGACTGAGCCATCAATGCAAACCCCAACCAGCCTACAGTACGACATCATCCTGGTCTCTTTTATATAGCTCTGAACTGTCAGCTTCAATAGATAGTGGAGAGAGAGAGAGATTGATTTTGATTTTTACAAAACCTTTATTTTACATAAAACAATATGAACAAACAGACACATTGTAATCACATTAACTAAATAAAACAACAAATAAATCCCAAAACAACAACTGAAGGCTTTAGCCTTAACAGTGTCGGCTTGCTGGCGTTTCTGAGCAACTCCAAACCATTTGTGTCCCTGAGTGGTGGTCCAGAGACCCCATTCAGTTTTAAGTCTCTGCGGAGTCGGGAGCTTGCTCTTCCTTCACTCTCCTGCAGCATCTCGTCCTCGTCCTCCGGAGCAGGGAAGCCATCGCCGACACGCCTACCAGTCCAGGCCCGGCTACCTCCATCAGCCTCCTCAGGGTCGCTCCACTGGTTCTCCGGCCTTGTGTGCTTCACATACGCCACCCTCCTTTCGCTGTTCCTCAATTTCCTGCACTACCTTTTTCAGTCCGAGGCGCTCCTTAGATGTAAAGCCTTTCCTGCCTTTACCGGCCATGTGGCGCTAAATAGAGCTAGAGAGCTTCACTATATCGGAAAAGTGTTCCTCTGTCCTCACTCCCTTCCGGGTCCTCTTATCATGGAGAAACCACTTTACTCTGCCAAGACTGTACCCTCTTGGGGAATCACTGCCCTCAGAGGATCCACATTCAGAATCACAGTCCTCCTCCATACTAGACTCAGACTCCCCGTCCCCTTTGCCTGAAGCTCCTTTCTTCGCCTGTGAGCTTTCCCCTTCCTCCCTGCTCTTCCTCTTCAGACGGTGAACCTCCATGCCAACCTCACTGTTTGTCATGTTTGTCAACACGACAACCGCTTCCTGCCCACAATTTTCTGCACCTTGGATGAGGTCAGGGCTGTGAGTGGGGGCCGCTACGGGGCTATAGCCATGGATAAACCTCCGGTAGAAGTTTACGAACCCCAGGAATCGTTGCAGCTGTTTACGTGAGTCAGGGATGGGCCAGGACTTAACAGCTGACTCCTTGGCAGGATCTATCTGCACAATCCCCTGTCCCACAATGTACCCCAGGAAGGAGACAGATGAGGCGTGGAATTCACACTTCTCTGCCTTAACAAACAGCATTCCTGCTTGGACATGGTGAATGTGCTCCTCTGGGGACCTAGAGAAAATCAGATTGTCGTCTAGGTAGACAAACACCTGCTTGTTTAAAATATCTCTCAGCACATCATTCAGCAGGGCCTGGAAGACGGCTGGGGCATTGGTGAGACCGTAGTGCACAACGTATTCATAATGTCCAGTGGGGGTGTTGAAAGCTGTCTTCCAATCATCACCCTCTTGGATCCGGACCAAGTGATAGGCGTTACGCAGATCTAGCTTGGTGAAGATGGTAGCCCCCCGCAGCAACTCCAAAGCAGAAGTGATGAGTGGGAGTGGGTAGCGGTTCTTAATGGTAATGTTGTTGAGGCCCCTGTAGTCAATGCAAGGCCTCAGTGACTTGTCCTTTTTCCCTACGAAGAAGAACCCTGCACCTGCAGGTGAAGAAGAGGGACGGATGATCCCAGCAGCTAGAGAGGAATTTATGTACGCCTCCATGGCCTCTCTTTCAGGTGCAGATAAGGAATACAGAAGACTCCTGGGTGGAGTGGTACCTGGTTGCAGGTTAATGGTGCAGTCGTAGAGTCGATGTGGAGGCGGAGATGAGGCCTTGACCTTACTGAATACCTCCGATAGTCACGGTATTCAGTAGGCACCCCTGACAGGTCCGAGCTGGGGCCGGCTGACTGCTGAGGTGCAGTTTCAGGCAAATCGGGTGACAGGATGAACTCCACCCCAGGATTGCTCCTGTGGCCCAGTCAATGTGGGGGTTATGGCGGCAGAGCCAGGGGTATCCCAGGATTAATGGATGCTGGGGTGACCGCAGGATAAGAAACCGGACGGTCTCATGGTGGTTATCAGACAGGAGCATACGAACTGGCGTGGTCTGGTGAGTCACTGTCCCCAGTAGGTGGCCATCCAGGGCGTTGGCAGGAACAGGCCATGGCAGGGATACCCGCTCGATACCCAGCTGACGGGCTAGGTTCTCGTCCATGAAGTTGTCGTCAGCGCCAGAGTCAATGAGAGGGTCTGGGATCCATTCGCGAGCAGAAGCTGAACGTGGCTCACCAGTACCTCCCTTACTACTGGCGAGCCCTGTCTTTTGCTGAGCACCGGGATATAAAGTGACCAGCCTGGTCACAGTACAGGCAAAGACTTTCCCAGCGCCGGCGCTCACGCTTCCCTGGAGTGAGACTGGTGCGCCCTACCTCCATGGGTTCAACCGCCCCTGGTTGAGGCCCTGCGGTAATGCTGGTAGCTGCAGGAGAACCTTGAAGGCTCTTGTGCGAAACTCAAGGGCATAATAGGATAAGGATAAGGATGTTTATTGTCATTGTAAAAAACATACAATGAAAATTAAGTTGGCAACTCAGTCAGTACAGCAGTAACAGGTAAAAACATGTATAACAACATTTAAGACAGGACATTCTGATTTAAAAACAAGACATTTAAAAATAAATAAAACATAAAAATGAATAAAACATAACACAGGCAGCAATGACTTAGAAGTGAAAAAGTGTTATCTCAAGTCATTAATAAATACATGTTGAAATGCCTGTACCTTCGTGTAAATGTTTCTGTTTCGCATGCGCGACGGCCAAGATTCTTGGCGACTCTCCATGAGATCGGCTTTTCTGCTGTTGCCCTTCAAAACAAAAGCTCAACATTGAGCATGAATTGAGAGTGGGCGTATCAAGCCTCGAACCCCGTTTTAAAAAGATTTGTAGTGGAAAGCCGGCTCATTGTAGCCACTAATGCTGATAAAACATGATGGCTCACAGATATCTGTACTAATTTTGTTTTGCACAGGTTGCACAATATTGTTGTTTTTAGATTCAGTGTACAACTCTTTATTTCCAAATATTTGAACTTGTTTTGTTTAGTTTTTCACAGGTTTCACTTTATTGTTATTGTCTTCTAAGAAAAACTTTCATGAATGCCAAATCTGTCCCGAAAACTGCGTAAGTGGAGTTCAGAAAGTCACCAAATCAAAATCCAAGAGACAGCTCTAGACTGTCTGTCTGTGCTTATGAGCCCAACTACAGGGCACTCACAGACAGCTCACAGACTGCCTCAGACTGTCTGTCTGTGCTTATGAGCCCAACTACAAGGCACTCACAGACAGTGTTCAGTCACAGACAGCTCACAGACTGGAGTCACATGACTTCTGATGGCATTGTGATGGGACACAGAGCTGAACTGAATTTACATTAGTTGCACTGACTGAGACATGTTGTCAGTGTTGTGTTGTAACTTCAGTTGATAAATACAACATTAATATTGTTAGTTCATCCAGCCTGCTCATTGCAAATGTGTTTTTTTTTGTTCATATTGTGTGCGGTTAACAAATACTTTCCTTTTTATGTTGCACTGAAATTAAGTCATTTAGTGTGTTCTTGGTCACATCAATTTGAAAGCTGGACCAAAGTGTTTAATTTCATTCAATCACAATGAGGCCAAATAGAAAGCCTCAAGTTGTAAGTCCAGTCTGGACAGTATTTCTCTCAACGCCTCAATAGGGAGATCTTTCCTGTCACCAAGGCAGAGGTCAGGGATCTTGGGCTTAAAAAGGTTGGTGACCACTGCTTTAGATAAAGAAAGGTTCTACTAAAGAGTCGATTGAAAGTCTCTTTAACCTGGGCCTCTTTTACCAAATCTGAAATCTGATTACAGCTTTAACATGTTATAGGCAGTCCTCAGTTGTGTTCGGCTTTATGGATTGCAGTTCATTTATATGTATATTTCAATTCAATTTCAATTCAGTTTATTTTGTATAGCCCAATATTACAAATTACAAATTTGCCTCAGAGGGCTTTACAATCTGTACACATACGACATCCCTGTCCCAGGACCTCACATCGGATCAGGAAAAACTCCCCAAAAATAACCTTTGACAGGGAAAAAAGGGAAGAAACCTTCAGGAGAGCAACAGAGGAGGATCCCTCTCCCTGGATGGACAGAAGCAATAGATGTCATGTGTACAGAATGAACAGCATTTACAAAGTTACATAAACACATTACATGAATATGACAATGTATGAATGGAACTCCAATCCATGAAACAGAAGGAGGTAGAGAGGAGGGGGTGGGGCATCAGCAGGGCCAACGCCCCTCCTCAGTCCGAGGCGCTCCTTAGGCGTAAAGCCTTTCCTGCCTTTACCGGCCATGAAGTAAAGGCTTTTCTTTCCCTGACACATGTGATGGGGTTGCCTGTGCAGCGGTGGTCTCTCGGGGAAGAGCTTATGAGATTACGGCGTGTTGAATGTTTCATGCAAAATTTAAAGAGGGATGCTCATCGCAGTGAGGAGAGTAACTCAAAAAGGAAACGTGTTGCCTACTAAAATAGGTCTGACTAACTGCTAGGAAGACCCACTAGAGGGACATGATCGGGGCAACGCACTAATCTTCAAAGACATGACAATTGGACTTTTTAACACCAAGTGTTAAAGCCCACAGGCAACATGCCCATTCCCACTGACTGTTACACTAACTTTAAAATGGTTGCTTAGCATTGGAATAAATAAGCAAATGATTATCCTCCAGTAGCCTGCTTAATTTTTTTATCATATAGCACTTTTCAAAACAAAGTGCTTCATAAGGCAATACAAGTGCAATAAATGAAGCACAAATAGAAACCTTCTAATAGTTCTGGTCTTGTGTTCATTCCCTCAGCAACATTTGGACTAATCTGAGCTTTGCAGGCACCATCATGTATGGGGATGCATTTTTAAAAGGCAGAGAGTAAGGAAATGTATTTCTCAGCGTCATACACATAATGGGACTTAAATAACAAATACCATACACTTCCATGCATGTCAATGACAATGTCAAAGCAAATGTGAACACAATCAATCTTCCATGGTATAGCTATAAAACATTACTCAGGCCCATCTGAGGCACAGACTGTCCCTTTAACACATCAGACACAAAGTGCCCTCCTACACTATTGGTAGACATTTAACACTAATAGAGCTTGGTGAAACACTCTGTAAACAGTAACTGAAGTCTACATAGGATTTGGAAAACTAATCAGGACATTTTAAGGAGAACCCTGAATCTAAGATTGTAATATAACGGACAATAAAAGGAAAAGTCCTCTCCCAGATCACACACTTTCTGTCCTCTACTGGAACTGAGTAGAAGCATTTGGTTTCCACCGCTAGAGGCAACATACCAAATCCCAACTGAGCACACAGTCTTTGCTCTGGTCTACAGCTGATGTAGTGGATACACTTAGTAAGATGGTACGTTCTCAATTTTTGAACATACTAAAGTATTGTTATAGTATTACTAATATTGTTTTAATTAGACTATCACAATAAGTCAATGTATATGTAAGTGTGCATGTTGATGAATCTATCCCATGTTCAGAGAGGGATGAAGACAGAGAACTGTTAATAATCAATTAAATCAAAGGTCCGTCAGAGGGGAACATCTCTTTTAAATGGGATGTACCGGTAGTATGAAAATGGGTGAGGGAAACAAGATTGTTGTTAAAGGCAGGTTATGTTGTAGATCACAAATGCTCTCTATCTTCCTAATAAAATGAGCAGCAGATTCTGTCTAATCAGGACCAGGTTCAAGATCTGTACTGATCAGAGCGGACTAGCTTAAATTATGATTACTTTTTGATATTATGTCAGAGACGTAAGATAGCCTCTTTTACTGCTATCTGGTAGTTTGTCAAGCCGTTCTCACTCCCATCCATCCATCCATCCATTATCAGCCGCTTATCCGGGGTCGGGTCGCGGTGGCAGCAGGTTCAGCAGGCCGATCCAGGCTTCCCTCTCACCCGCAACACTTTCCAGCTCATTCTGGGGGATCCCGAGGCGTTCCAAGGCCAGCCGGGAGATATAATCCCTCCAGCGTGTCCTCGGTCTTCCCCGGGGCCTCCTACCAGTTGGACGTGCCCGGAAAACCTCTAATGGGAGGCGTCCAGGAGGCATCCTGACTAGATGCCCGAACCACCTCAGCTGACTCCTTTGGACACGAAGGAGCAGTGACTCGACTCCAAGCTCCCCCCTGATGTCCGAGCTCCTTACCCTATCTCTAAGGCTGAGCCCGGCCACCCTACGGAGGAAGCTCATTTCGGCCGCTTGTATCCGAGATCTCGTTCTTTCGGTCACGACCCAGAGTTCGTGACCATGGGTGAGGGTTGGAACGTAGACCAGTAAATGGAGAGCTTTGCCTTCCGGCTCAGCTCCCTCTTCACCAAGACGGACCTCATGCCAACACTTGGTCATTGTCCCTCTTATAATAATAATAATAATAATAATGCATTGAATTTCTATAGTGCTTTTCATGAAAGTCAAAGACACTTCACATAATTATAACATCCTAAAAGCTAAAAATATATTCTTATACCTCTTATACCTACGCAGCAGGCTTTCAACTAACTTCAGTGTAAACCTTTCAACATCAACATTAGACCCTCATAGCCACTGATGTTGTATGAATAATGACAATGTCGCCTAGTGAGGTGGACGGGTCCAATGAACACACTTTCACCCAGTGACCACCATCTGTGATCATTAAGCCATTTATTTATTTAATTTAAATTTATTTAACCAGGAAAAGCCTAATTGAGATTAAAAATCTCCTTTACAAGAGTGTCCTGGCCAAGACATACAACATAAAACAGTGACAGACAATAAAAACTTTAGTAAAACCAAAACTAAGATTCAAGTCATCACATCCCAGTTCACACAGGTGCACATACCTCAGTCAGAAAAACATCTACAACCAGATGAACCTTCCTCCAACTCTTTCAATCTGTTTTTAAAACCATGGAGGGGGTTTTGATTTTAGCTACAGGATGAACAGAAGTTCATAAATAATCGAGATTTTGTGCAAGTGTCTGAATGGAAATATAATGCCAGCTGTAAAAGTAGCAATTGATTAGGTGAGGTTTGAAAAAAGAAGAGCATAAAGGAGCTGACCGTAAAAGATTGACAGATTCAGCTTGATCGAGGAACTCACCAACATACATGAGTATTAGTATCACACAGAATACTTAGAATAATAGATTAGGTTGTGAATAATCTGTAATGAGATCGTTGTACCTCTGTATTCTTTAAACCAACTTTTCCGTCCGCACTAACCAAGTATTGAGGTTCAATACTAGACAGGTAAACAGATAAAACTACTTATCAGAAGCATGAAGGGCCTCACTAGAAGAAGGATTTCAACAAGAAATAATAGTGTTAATCATTTCCCTAAAACAACTGAAAGTGTTGCATTCAGAACAACCTTGACGCCTAACTCTGCTGCTGGTCTCATTCTGTTGTGCGGTGGGATTTGGAGCGGTTGCCACGTCCTGCTATTGAACCTCAGCGATGAATAGCATTTGCCCGGAGCACATCTGTTCGAGGGCTAATCCACAATGAGGCCGGTCCATTGTATAATGCTCCCACTGGGCAACCACTTCAGCTGGCACGAACACGCCATGCAACAACGGTGTAGCTGGTGCTGGCCTCAGTGAGGCGACGTGCCGAGCAGAGAGAGAGGTCGGCTAAGTTGCTGAGTCGAGTCTGTTCACATTCGAGTGCCTCCTCTGACAGAGCTGTTGGCCTTGTTTCAGAGGCCTCCCGCTGGCTTTTCCCCATAATCTAACCCTCCCCTCTTTCTTATTTCAACCCCCTCCTCATCTTTCGTCTACTTATTTCCGTTTCAGTAACCCGTTGCTTTCTTCTCCCCCTCATCACCGTTTTCACATTGGTGCTTTAGTCTGTTCTCTGTGCACCCCATGTCTAACCAGGTCACCTTGCGTTTTTTTTTGTTTTTTTTTAATATTCTGAAGTCAAAGCACGAAGCCCTGCCATCTTTCATAACACACCAGATAGACTGACACTACAATGGCCAGTCAAGGTTAGACCGCCATAGACAAAGGGGGCTGAAAGAAGGAAAGATGAGCTTTAGTCCGGTCATGTATGTATAGCACTGTAATTTGTTGTGTGTGCATAGTTTTATGACTTAGCAGGATGCTTACAGCACCATTGTTACATTTCAGTACAAGCTGTGCAGTGAACAGTTGAGATTCAGTGATGGTATGTATACAGTGTAGTAGTTGGTTTGCGTCCCATATCAGCTATCATAATAACTCCCAGTCAAGAGTGCATTTTTAGGGGAAAAATGTGTACTGCAGCTGGTGTTTAGATTGTGGATGTTGATAAGAAGACCTGTGTCATGACACCAACTTGTTGTGAATGTTTGCTGCAGCATTTATCTTATGGCAAATCCTCCTAGATTTCGCACAGCTCTTCAAGATAGTTGTTGCGCGTGTTATGCTGAGAGACACATACCTGTCAAACTGATGTTGGGTGCTGGTTGATTGATTGTGTACAGCACAGAACATAGGGAGACATTAGAGAGAACTGATGACAAGATGGACTGTTTTTTTGATTGAGACAAACATATCAATTCATTTCAATCAGGTGATTCAATTACATTTATTTAGTATAGCTCAAAATCACAAATTACAAATTTGCCTCAGAGGGCTTTACAATCTGTACACATGCGTCATCCTCTGTCCCGGGACCTCACATCGGATCAGGAACAACTCCCCCCAAACGGGGAGAAAAGACACCTTAGGGAGAGCAACAAAGAAGGATCCCTCTATCAGGATGTACTGAAGTACAAGCTACGATCTGCAAACTGAAGCTTTATTCCCGCAGAAGGTCTACTTGTTGGACTTGTGTTACTATCTCATCTACTATCTATGACTCCACTGACCTCTCCAGCCGGCTGTGTCAGCTGCCTCCGCCTGGATGATAAGATTGCAGAGCTGGAAAGGAGAATCTTCACGCTGTACCAGATCCAAGGAGCCGAGAAGTTCATGGATACCATCACCTTCGGTCGAGCACGACCTACCTAACTGGATACTACAGTGACTCACTATCGCCTCTTCGGTTGCTACAACACAGGCCCAGGGTTAGTTGGTTAGCATGCTGATTTCACTAGATATCGCTGCACAACAACATATAGACATCTCTGACCTAACATCAACACTAAAAACTCTTCATATTGTCTGGATAATGTTCTGGCCAGATCTTAAAGACACAAATGTTAAGCATCAATAAAGAAACTGGTCTAAAACTACTGTAAGTGAGGTCCAATACCGACACGGAGTAAAGGTTGTAATTTTCATTTCCAACCACTCCCAGTGGAAAATGTCTCTAAAATGCGTCAACAGTGGTGTTTTCTAAAGCACTCCCCTGTGTTGATCCAGAGTGAGTAAGTGGCTGAACTACACGGCCTGCTCCTGGCAGTGCTGATAACGTCAAAATGTCTCCAAGGTTGGTTTTGATAAAGCCATGGGTCCAGCCAAGAGAATAGCCTTCCACCCTCACTCTTAAGGAATGCAGGAAATGTTTGCTCAACCTCCTCGATGTTGCAATACTGGCAGTCAAGGAAAGACGTGACTGTGTCTGTGTTAGGCTGGGAAAGCTGTGGGAGTGCCTCTCCTAAAATAATCACGTTTTTTATGGTAGAATTTATGGGGTTTAATCATCCCGTCATCTAAGACGTGAACTTTTCAATTGGAGCATGCTCTGGTTTCAGTTTAGAGGTGCAGGGGCGCCCCACAGTAACATTAATGTACAAAAGGCAGAAAGCTGATTGTGTGGCTGTGCTTTTGGATAGGGAAGACCAGCTGATCAGACAGCTGATATCATGATTGACAGACAAACAATGACAGCGAGGAAATTAAGAGTGAGCATGAGTGAGAGTGAATGTCAGGTGTATGAGAAATATAATAGAGGCCTTAACGTGCAAAAGTAACTTACACTCGAGCTTCATATATATGTACAGTATATACAGTACTTATCTAGTTCTGATTATCTCTTAAATCACATGCTGATGTAAATTGATGCATGTATGACAGATTCAGTGGTGAGAAGAAAACAAAGGAAAACACTTATACATACAGAGTATGTATGGCAATAAAAGAGGTAGATGAAGAGGAATCTGTATTTGTTTTCTCTGGGCTTGTACATCAATAAGAGGAGTACCTCGGGGTTTCCTGTTTTATAGTCATTTTGTCATGCAGTGTGGGACTTGCACTGGTCTGGTTTTGGTCTTCACTCGCTCCCGACTTGCCTTGCCTTACCTTGGTCTTGGTCTTGACTTGGTCTCAACCCTTCAAAGTCTTGGTGTTGTCTCTGTTTCGCCCTCCAGTTCTTGTTCTTGACTTGGTCTCAACCCCTCAAAGTCTTGGTCTTGTTGTGGTCTCAGTTTAGATGGTCTTAAATAAATTGAAAATCAAATGAATTCAACATACAATACAGTACTGTTTTTGTATAAAGGACAGCATGACATTCTACATCAAGCGTTTGAAGGTGATTTACTGTAGCACACCGAGCTCTCTGTATTATATAATTGCATCCCAGAGATGAGTCTGTAGCTGTCATCCAGGATCGGCTCTAATGGGCACAGCATAGCCACTAAAAATAGTCCACAAGGTTTAAATTTAGTGGGCCATCTTGTGGGTGAAATGGTGCAACTACCACGCGGCGTGGACAGCAGGTTCCTAAAAAAAAAGCCTTCATTGTGTGCCGTGATCCCTGTTGAGTAAGTGAGGATCATTTGGAGCACATGCACACAGAGAATTAGTGCACGTTTGCTCCACTGATGTGTACTACTGAGAGAGAGAGAGAGAGAGAGAGAGAGAGAGAGAGAGAGAGAGAGAGAGAGAGAGAGAGAGAGAGAGAGAGAGAGAGAGAGAGAGAGAGAGAGAGAGAGAGAGAGAGAGAGAGAGAGAGAGAGAGAGAGAGAGAGAGAGAGAGAGAGAGAGAGAGAGAGAGAGAGAGAGAGAGAGAGAGAGAGAGAGAGAGAGAGAGAGAGAGAGAGAGAGAGAGAGAGAGATGAAAACAGAATGAGGAGAATCATACCACCATGAGATCCAGAGTGTGAAGCGAGGGAGCGCTAACATTTAGCCGGAGGGATGCTGCTCACGCTGCTCTTCTACCTTCGAGTTAAAGGTAGGGGGAAATGGGTCCAGGGTGGGTGGTTCTGCCTCTGGGATTTCGGCGACGTAGGGGCACCTGAGGTCTGGGCAGAGACAGCCAGAGAGTGTATCCAGCGCACTAGAAACTGCATGGTTGAGGTGAGCTGATTTGCCTTTTGTTGCCAGCGATGAGATCATTAGTATTCACACAGGATGGAAATGAGGCTACTTTGATCAAACGTGTCCCTTCTTTTTGATACTAATCATGCAAAAATGCAGTGAATTTGCCCTCTGCACGTTGTATGGTTTAAATCCAATCGGAGCATGAAGTAGATCCGTTTTCCCCATTGTCAGTGAGGCTCCATAGCTGGTGCACAGTGTGTCTTTCATCCTCATATCAGCAGCTACATCTAAATTGAATATCCCCTGTTTTTCTCTCGCTTGGAGCGTGTGAGACTCTCCTCTGCATGTCAGCCCTGACAGCGTTTGTCTCTCGAGTACCATGCAAGCTGTTGATCTGGATCTATGTAACCCATTTAAACCCTCAGTCTGTCTGTCTCTCCGGAATGTTACAGGCTAAATATGTACGTTGATTTAAGGACGGAGTGGCTTTTGTTAACCATTTTCAGCAGTCTGAAGCAGCACTAGACTTGGATAAGCGGAACAACAACTGAAAACTAAATTATCGAAGCCATTCTGTACTATATATACCAACTGCATTGACACGCGTAGTACTAGGGCTGAATAATAATAATAATAATGCATTTAATTTATATAGCGCTTTTCATAATACTCAAAGATACTTCACATAATTAAAACATCCTAAAAGCTAAAAATAAATAAATAAGAATAGCTAAAATACAGGTAAAACAAATAAATAGGGACTTTGAATCGCTCGGACCCTGATAAGAAAACAAAAACAAAAAAACAAACAATCACACATTAAAAGCAGTTCTGAACAGGTGGGTTTTGATTTGCGATTTGAATGAAGAAAGATCAGTGCAGTCTCGGATGAGTTTGGGGAGAGAGTTCCAGAGGGAGGGGGCAGATATAGAGAAGGCTCTGTCACCCCACCTCCGGTGCTTGGTCCTATGTGGGATGGACAGGAGATCGGCATCAGAGGAGCGGAGCTGACGGGATGGAGTGTGGTGGTGGAGCAGGTCGGTGAGGTAGGAGGGGGCCTGATGGAGTGTGGTGGTGGAGCAGGTCGGTGAGGTAGGAGGGGGCCTGATGGAGTGTGGTGGTGGAGCAGGTCGGTGAGGTAGGAGGGGGCCTGATGGAGTGTGGTGGTGGAGCAGGTCGGTGAGGTAGGAGGGGGCCTGATGGAGTGTGGTGGTGGAGCAGGTCGGTGAGGTAGGAGGGGGCCTGATGGAGTGTGGTGGTGGAGCAGGTCGGTGAGGTAGGAGGGGGCCTGATGGAGTGTGGTGGTGGAGCAGGTCGGTGAGGTAGGAGGGGGCCTGATGGAGTGTGGTGGTGGAGCAGGTCGGTGAGGTAGGAGGGGGCCTGATGGAGTGTGGTGGTGGAGCAGGTCGGTGAGGTAGGAGGGGGCCTGATTATGGAGGGCTTTGTGAGTGAGGAGAGGGATTTTATATTGTATTGGATCCGTTGTGGGACGGGGAGCCAGTGAAGGCTCTGGAGAACAGGGGTGATGTGATCACGGGAACAGGAGTGGGTGAGCAGGCGAGCAGCAGAGTTCTGGATGTATTGGAGTTTGTTTAGGATTTTGGAAGATGTGCCATAAAGAATACTATTGCAATACTCAATTCTAGAGGTGATGAAGGCGTGGATTAAAGTTTCAGCAGCAGATGAGGAAAGTGATGGGCGAAGACGGGCAATGTTTCTTAGGTGGAAGAAGGAGGTTCTGGTGATTTGTTTGATGTGATGTTCAAATGAGAGGTTGCTGTCAAACATGACTCCGAGGTTGCGGATGTGAGGGGAGGGAGACAGAGTGGAGTTGTCGATGGTGAGGCAGAAGTTGTGACTGGTTTTGGTGAGAGATTTGGGGCCGATGATGATCATATCAGATTTATCACAGTTGAGTTTGAGAAAATTGGTTTGCATCCATGATTTAATGTCAGTGAGACAGTTGGTCAGAGTGAAGTGAGTAGTAGTCGTAATGGCTTTTGTGGAGATGTAGAGCTGGACATCATCAGCGTAGCAGTGGAAGAGGAGACCGTGATGACGTATAATGTTACCAAGAGGGAGCAGGTAGAGGATGAATAGAAGAGGACCAAGCACCGAACCCTGGGGGACGCCCTGAGACAGAGGAGCAGTGGAGGAGGTGCAGTTGTTGATGCTGATAAATTGTTGTCTGTTAGATATGATTTGAGCCAGGAGAGAGCAGTTCCGGTGATGTTGAGGGACGATTCGAGGCGGGAGAGAAGGATGTTGTGGTTGATGGTGTCAAAGGCTGCAGTGAGATCCAGGAGAAGGAGAATGTTGAGGAGTCTGAGGAGAGGAGGAGGTCATTGGTGACTTTGAGAAGGGCTGTTTCGGTGCTGTGCTGTGAGTGGAAACCAGATTGAAATGGCTCGAACAGATCGTTGGAAATGAGGTGGGTTTTGAACAAATGTAAATTGTTAAATTGAACAATTTGCAAGAATATGTAATAATGATTCATTTGACTGATGCAACGATAATTTTTACATCATCATCTCATTTTTTGCAGGGATCTGTCCTAAATAAATATGTTTTCTTAAGTCTGTAGAATATGATGCGAAAGCCAGGACATCTCTGCATCACAATATTTAATTTTGAATTTTGAAACATTTTGCCTTAAGAAAGTTATAATCCTCAAAGACAACAATAATTGGTGAAATAAAATCACAATGTATGGTCAATTTAGTATTATTGTTTTTTTAGAACTTCCAACTGCATCTATCAGTCTACCAGCTTCTTGAGTTTGGTCATTTTTACATATCGCGGCCAAGGTTCCATACTTTCATGTGATGTGGTAGAAAGGTCCATAAAAAGATTCTGAAATGTCATTTTGTCCAACCCAAAGAGATTAAATGTACAATAATATCGGAGACAAAAGCAGCATAAATATTTCAGCTTTACTATGGCGACTGTGGGTCAGTGGTTAGCATGTCCGCCTTTCAATCAGGGGGTTGGCAGTTCAATCCCCACCCTAGTTGATGTGTCCTTGAGCAAGACACTTAACCCTGCATTGCTCCCCACTGCTACGGTGTATGAAATGTAACATGTAAAGTGTCTTTGAGTATCTTAAAAAGCGCTATATATAAATTAAATGGATTATTATTATTATTTACAATACATAAAATGAGCAACTTGTTTTAATATAGAACACAGACTCTTTTACTATTTGGCTTTTTCTTATTTCTTTGTTCACCAAACTGGTCAGTAGTATCTTTTCTCAATGTAGAGGTCCCAAATACTGTATAAAATCCTATAATTCTGATGCAGATCACTGAATGCTATCTTAATTTCTGTTGGTATAAAAATACTGGAATCATCCACTTCTGCGTTTCTTAACCATATAATCTAATCATCAGTTCTTGTTTTGCCCATAAAATATAAAGTAGAATACTCTTCTAGTCAGGGTTCTCTTTTTCACAGACTGTATGGAGTGTGCAGCTGTCATGACCGAACAAGGACTAGAACCCATACGCACGACTCAAGGCAAAGTAACAACAAAAATCTCAGTTTTAATTAACTGGAAACAAACAAACAGAAAACAAAGGTAACATAAAATCGTGACTGGTGAATTCCATGAAAATGGCTGGTTCTCTGGCACAAAAGACAAGACGAACTGGCACAGGACAAAGGGAGACGCAGACAATATATACACAGGGTGAGGGCACAGGTGGAAACAATCAGGAGGCAGCCAATCAGACCAGAGGAGAAACACACAGGGGAAGAAACAAGAGGAGAGTTGACTTTCACAGTAAAACAGGAAATCACGAGACAACATGGACACAAGACACAAAACTGATTAATTTAACATGACAGTTTCCTGGACATGACAGCAGCATGACAGCTACCCAAAAAAGCCCTGGTGGCTGACTATCAGTTTAGGGAGTGCTTTATTTTACATGTAAATGCAGCAGAGGTTTCTGTGAGGGATGCTTTTCAAACAGAAATATCGCAGTCAGTCACGTTAATTTGTGCGAAGCCAAAATCATGATCCCCCGGTTAAATGTTAAAGCTGTGTGTTTGTTTGTGGCTGTTTAAATTCTGGTAAGAAATATCATGTCTTCAATTAACTTTTTAACAGTTTTTTATATATATATGTGAGTGTCCTGGATGTGCACGTTTCACCAAGGTTCATCACATTTCATAAATAACTTCAGCTGTTGCATAGATGGTCCAGCTGATTATATAACAGCACTGCAATCAATGTACAGCTTTTCCTGTGTGTGTGTGTGTGTGTGTGTGTGTGTGTGTGTGTAATTAGAGTAGATGAAATTAAATGGAAATAGTTGCTTTCTGCCTGTGGCATTGCTAGCAGCACCGGGCTGTTAAACTAAAACACAACGGGATTTAGGACATGATCAATCAGTGACCCTAACACAGGCCTGTCAGTAAACACACACATAAACCAATAAAGATGGAGTCAAAGTGACTCAGTTTCCATCACTGCCCAAGTTTACAAAGTCCTAGATGTCCTTTGGTGTATGGAACTACATGTTTCATGATCGGGTCACCCCGTGCTCAAAGTCTACTTCATGAGAATACCTGCCATCTTGCTGCAGCTGTAAAATACAAGTTTCATCAAGAGCTCTGCAGTAATTCAATTCAATTCAATTCAGTTTATTTTGTATAGCCCAATATCACAAATTACAAATTTGCCTCAGAGGGCTTTACAATCTGTACACATACGACATCCCTGACCCAGGACCTCACATCGGATCAGGAACAACTCCCCAAAAATAACCAGTACAATCCTCCGCCTCTTTACATCGTTGAAGAGTGTATGTAGGTGTGTGGAGAAAATTAAATATCATTATATATATTGACCAAATGCCTCAAAATCCATATTGACACGATATTATAGCGTTGACCACAACATATTCACACAATGTGGTTTCTGATAAACAATCAAGGGCCGGTGTGCATATAGTTATTGTCAAAGTGTCTTTTTTCAAAATGTTCCCAATGAAAAGAAGGAGTACACCCAGCGATGCTAGTCCATCTTACAATGGCGGTATGTCGGTATGTTTTCAACATATTGTCATATAAACATTTAAATAAGCGCTTTCTCTATGAAATGATGAAGCCCTGCGGGCGCTTTTCTGCTTGAGGAAGATGCTATGTGGACACAGGCCCTGAGTGGGTAATAGAACTAGAACAGTCTTCTAAGTTCAGGAAGTGACATCACTTTACTGTAATTGTTTTGTTACAATTGTTAAATCACTATGTTATACGTTTTATTTTTTAAAACAAAACATTTTATTTTGAAACAAGAAATGTCCTGTAACCTGTCAGGGGACTTATAATCAGGGAGTGAAGGAAGAGCGGGGCTCAGAGCCGCTGTTTTCAGTAGATTTACAATCTAGTTGAGTCTGCCTGAATCTTATGCCTTTTGATGGCATCGTTTGGTATGCATTGATTTGTTTTATTGTTACTTATGATCGCAGATTTTTGTGACGATGTTTAGTTTTGGGAAGTTTTATGCACAAAGTCCATCGAGTCATTATTAGTTAATTACTACTCCGCTATGACTGTTGTTAAAGTTCATATGACAGAATCAATATGAATAAATAGTTGATGATATGTTAAAATACAGTGGTTTACAGGAACATATGTAGGTAAATCAGCAGTAAATACATACAAAGTAGCGGTTAAAAACAAAGCAAGTTATTTCATTGAAGAATCTGTATATTTACATTGTGTGTATGTGTAAGGTTAAAGAGAAAGCATTTTGTTTGTATTCATTATGCCCTTTGTGTGTTTTAGTTTTACTCTAGTTTTACGTCATTAAACTTGTGGACAACGGACAACTGTCTTCAGAGTCGTGAAGTCAGGAAGGAGTTTGTCTAACTGCCAAGGTGTATCACGGCACATATACTGAGGGCAGCATAGTAATGCAGCCTTTAAGGCCAGGAAAAAACTTGTCTTGAAGAAAGGGAAATGTCTGCATCAAGACCAGACATCACAAAATAACATATGGAATGAGAACATGTCACTTAAATACATGCTTATTAACAGTCTAACTACAATGTTATATTTGCGTATTGGAGATAGTCACATTTTAATTAAAGGGAACCCACAGATAGTGTGGATAATCCAGTGAAAGACAACATAGAGCCTGCAAAGTGGTAGAGAAGGTGATAGATTATGTAATAAGCTAGCCAAACGGATGGTATAGCTGACTAAACAAGAACAGCATTACTTTAGTGTTTGACTGTTGTCAGAACAAAACAACATGAGATAAACAATCATTTTAATTAATGTAAATAAAATAAGTGATCCAGATATTTGTATGCAGCAATTTGTATTTTCCTAAATATATACTTATATCCATAATGTTATATTGTACAGCTTGTGGTATGTTATATTATTGTTATATTAATGCTGGTCATGAATCTAGACTATAGAATGTGTTTATGTAACTCTGTAAATGCTGTTCATTCTGTACACATGACATCTATTGCTTCTGTCCATCCTGGGAGAGGGATCCTCCTCTGTTGCTCTCCTGAAGGTTTCTTCACTTTTTTCCCTGTCAAAGGTTATTTTTGGGGAGTTTTTCCTGATCCGATGTGAGGTCAAAGGTCATTGATGTCGTATGTGTACAGATTGTAAAGCCCTCTGAGGCAAATTTGTAATTTGTGATATTGGGCTATACAAAATAAACTGAATTGAAATGAATATAGTATTTAAACCCACCGATATTAGTACTAACTAGACCTCCAACATGACCAAATACCCCATGTGACATCTGTGAAAGTGGAAAAAGAATGCTTATACATATCTGCCGCGTGATTGGAACCCGCTCCGAAATCAAAATCAAACCAAAAGCTTTCTTGCCGCAGTTTTTTTATTAACGAGCGTCCAACATCACACCAATTATTTCTAATGGCAATGGTTATAGATAGTGACTAGTTTTCATTAAAACAAGATTACCACAAACTAAAGCTTCTCCCTTTGGAATATTAATCATTCCTAATAACCATAATGAGTTTGTGCCATGATGTCTGTGGACTTTCCCTCCTCGGGTCTTTGCTGTTGTCCCTCCTGTCTTTGCTGAGTATTTTCTTGGATTTTTTGTATGGAGTATTTTCTTGGATTTTTTGTATAGATTATTTTCTGTTCGACCATCAAGTGGATTACCTTTTTTCCCTTCCCCTGGAGAAGAGGAGTTTTTTTGTGTTTCGTTTGTGCTCAAATAAACTACGCCGTGTGTTCGGCTAAGACAAACCTTCCTGTTGTCGTGCGCTTGGGGTCAGAGACAAACCGTAACAGTAACGGTGATATCTGTTGCCATGGTGTCCGCTAGAGCGACTAACTCATCAACATGTTACACTGACCTGTCATGTGTCATACAGTACTGGACGTCCATGTCTTTACCTCCTTAAAATGCTGCTGTGACTACGTCTGACACAGCAGCATTTTACAACTCCTTCATGGTCTCAACTTCTTTCAGTGCTCTCGTGGTGAAGCTTCAACAAGTCATGTTTTTGTCTCACCCTGTTCGGTCCCGTCCCCCAAATAAATGCCATTAGCCACTTGAGCAACACTTCAGGGGCGACTTGGCGACAATGCAGCTGACCACACTTTGCCGTTTGGTTGTTGTTGTCACTCTTAATGCGAACACATTATAAAGCTTTACTCGACTCCAGAATCCGGATTGAATTTCAGTGATCTCGACTTGGAAATTGGACGGCTTTTGTAATTTCATGCACTTTGCAATGCCTGTTCTCTCCCTCTTCATCTGGAACATGCTGATTAAAAGGAGATTTGAATAGATGCTTCAATTAGAAGTTGGACTCAGCGAGTTAATCATGCCACCGTAGAGCATCCCATATCCTAGAGGTCTGACGGTGTCTAAAAGTGCCTCAGGGCTGTTTCATTGATCTCTCTCAGCTTCTTCGGAAGTGTCCAGAAAATAATTTGACAAAGTTGACAAGTTCCATAAACCCTGATCTATTGACAAATGTGAGCAGTCACACACTGATGATTGCTGCTGATTCAGCAAGAACGCTTTGAAAACATACAGTGCCGTGTATTCTCAGTGTTTGAAGGCTATGTGAGGGGACGGGCGTTGTTGGAAGCAACTTTTGTGCTGCTACTTTCCTACGAGTTAGAGAAACAATGTCTGGAAATGAATCTAGCCCTCGTAAATGTCCTGTCCTAAGAGATATGGCAGTACCACCCTGTTCTCCTGCTCTACGGCTGCCCACATAAGCTACAGCACAACGGCAGCAGGGCGTCCGCTGCCCTTTATTTCCTCCCATGGACGACATGGCGGGACCGTGCGCTTTGACCTTCGCATCCGGAGGTAAAGTGCTGTGTTTTTGATTCATCACCTGAGAAACCGTTCTTTCTACCCTGTATCTTGGCAGAGAAGAGGGGCAACGCAACACTAGTGGTTCTCCAGAGGGAGATGTCACAAGAGGTCAGCTCTTTGAAGGCCTGCTCGTGGAGGGCAGGCGCTGTGCTGCAGGTGAGGCAGCCGTGTTTGTGGTTGGCACAGCTTTCATGCTGGGAGGACGGTGATTTTTTGGGGTTACACAGGAAATGATAGATAAGGCTGGGAAATACCACTGGTGTATTCATCTTTACTTGTGCTGGCCTGGTTTTTGGGTAGTTTAGTCAGAATATATACAAAATCATGATGCTCAGTGGAAGCAGGGCTCTGAGGAGAAATGATCAGTCACCATGACACCACCTTTGTTTCATCTGTGCTCGTATTTCTCCTCAGATTTAATAGCGCCACTCTCCAGCACGCCTGTGGCTCTAAATATTTCCTCCAGTAACACTCTTCCTTACTTGAAACCTTTTTTAAAGACATGCTGCTGGTTCACCCGAGGCAATGAGTGAAGTCGGGCTCTACACTTCTTGTGGAATTTAACACTGCATCTATAATGCATTATATACCTGCAGAATATATGATATATAATATATATATAATTATAGTTATATGCACTCATACATAATCATTAAGCTCTGTAATAATAAAAGCAACAATATGAAGCATTATTTTCACTGTTATAATAGACAGCGACCCTTTATTTCTAGCACCGTCTGCTGAGACCCTCCAACATTGCAGGTCCAGTCACACCCCAAAGCTCAAGACCGTGTCCCAGCCTTCATTCAAGGTTCAAGGGTCATTTATTGTCATTGTGTAACACAGGGATGCGCAACACAATTCATTTGTAGCTCATTTGTACCACGACAAACCCATGACAAACATAATAAAAACAGTAGTACATTCCTGTAGAGCATTTCTTGAATTTTCATCAGAAGGAATGTAAACAATTCTCTGGGCAGATAATATGGTCAACATCTTCACATTAAAAATTCAACCTGAGGTAAACATCCATCTTTCATCCATCTTATTTTTCTTCGACTGAACTCATGGAGTAGCCTTAGGACCTGCTGGGTTAGCTTAGCTTCCATCTTGGCTCTCCTCCCTCTTCTCCCTGGGCCAGTTTGGTGGTGTTTGGTCCAGCAGGTGTGGCTGGTTGGTCGGCCGTGGGCGGTGATCATCTCAAAGTCCGCTGCACTACCTTTGCAGATGTTGATCAATGTGACTAGTCCCTCCACAGTTGAATGGGTTTCGAAGGTTTGGCCTACTTCTAGCTGCTAAAGTGTTCTCTATGGAATGCTTTACACCAGCCATGCTATATAATAGAAAATGTCATAAAAATGTGCTCAGAGGCATTTGTATTCGAAATAGACATCATTCACACATATATAGATATATATATGTGTGAATGATATATATCTATATATGTGTGAATGATGTATGAATGAATACAAATGCACATATACATATTATGTCTACATTATGAGATATTTAAACCCATGATTGATGAACGCGGCCTGTATGGCAGCCAAACGCACAGTTAAGAGGAAACCACTTATGCATTTAAAATTATTCTGTGTAACCATTCATCTATTCATCTACACTCTGGTTAAAGACACAAAGCTATGTGCCGCAATTAACCACTTAATCAAAACATCTGTTGCAATTAAATATTTAATCACACTGTATATAGCAGCCGACAGGGGCACTGAGGAAGTCTAATATGATGCGTAGATTCACCTTCCTCAATCACACAATGCCTCCGTGTGTCTTCCCCCTTCAACTCCATGACTCACCCACTAACACTGGCAAGGAGGTGGGAATACTGTGTAACTATGGAAACGCTCCACAGTGATTCTCCATGGCCTTAAGTTAACAGGTTTAGAGGGAACTCACAGAGGAGAACCGAAGAGCACAGCTTCTCTGCTCACCTCTACTCGCCTTTGCTCTGGTCTCCAGACAGAGATACTCGAATCACTAAGACATTCATCACCATGCAAAACATGAAAACAGTATAGCTGTTGAGTGTACATTGTACTTCAACATGTAAGATGCTTGTACCAATAGCAGTACTATTCCATTACCGCCAATGGCGCCATCACCCAATCCGCAGTGGTGGAACCGTGTTGTCGCGGAAGTGTAACGCCCACCCTCTGCTTCCCCTCCAGGTTAAAACTCTTAGCTCCGTCCGCACTGCTTTGGTTGTTTCGCGTTGTTTTATAGAGCTGCTAGCTGTATGGGTTGTAGCTGCTGCTGTAGTAGGCCAATCACACGTCGCATTAAATCAAATCAACTGTGGCTCAGTGGTAGAGCAGGGTTGTCCTTCAATCAGAGAATCAATGGTTCGATCCCCAGCTCTGCTAGTCCATGTCAAAGTGTCCTTGGGCAAGACACATGAAAGGCTGTCCCTGTGGTTTATGAATGGTGTGAATGTTACTTAGTCCTGATGGGCAGGTGGCACCATGCATGGTAGCCCCTGTCATCAGGTATGAATGGGTGTGATTAGGTGTGAACGGGTGAATGATGAATGTAATGTTGAAGCTTTTTGTGTGGTCGGAAGACTAGAAGTGTGATATACAAGTACAGTATATTTACTATTACCATTTACGGGGATTGGTGGCCAGAAAAAAATTTATTTTTCTCTAGTTCTGGGTACACCATGATTTATTGCAGGTATCATTTGACCAGATAAGTTTTGATGCTACTTGCTCCTGCGTTATTTCAGTTGATATATTTTTGAATGTATCAATAACCAGCCCTGGTGTACATCCAAGACAGCTATGGCGATGTTACTTCTGTGACATTAGACCTCTGTGTTCATACCATTCTGCCAGGAGTTTTGCCATTCATTTTCCGTCTGTACCTCATTTACAGTGATACTGGCTTTAAATTCATCTTTGTTATGGAACATTTGCATACAGAGATCAGCACAACTTACATTTGAGCTGGCACACGTCTCGATGTGCTTGTCAATATTACTTGCTAAAAATACTTGCTGGAATAATGTCAGTGTGTTGCATGTCGTCAATGTAGACCATAAGTAAGGTTGTTGTTAGAGAAAAAAAAAAGATTCTCAGCTCAAACATTAAACACGATGTGAGGCCCCATGATAAAAAACATCTGGAACAAGGGTTCACCCCAGGGCATGAACATTTAATCACAGCTCTGTTCCCATTGCCCGAGAGATGAACAGAAAATCTGATATGCGGTATGTTCAACCGGATTCTGCACAATGGTGGAATCATTTTGGAAAACAGAAGGGGGATTTGTTGGGAGAAGGGACTTCTACTTGCAGACGATGTCATCCTGACATCCTCACAGCCAGCTAACAATAGCTGCTATATGGTGGGCTGTGGCTACCATAGCAACAGAGGCAAGTGGAAGAGGACATCACAGTGCACCTATCACTGAAGCAACCAACCATACTGGAAGCTAGTGAATAATTAGGAGGCACGTCTGGGAGACAATGGCTCCCAGACGTGCACTTCTCTCCATGCTGTGATGACTTTTTTGTGTCCAACAGCATCACATGCAAATGGTCTGATCATTTATTGATTTTATCAGTCAATAATTGAAGCTGTGTTCCTGCTCCTGCACATGAACTCCACTACTTATTGCCCTCCAGTGCACTCTACTGATTTTAAACATCAAGTCTTCTTGTCAATATTTTGTCCAGGTAGACTCTTCATTTTTTTTTTACCAGAGAGTCTGTGGTACAAACTAGGGGCATTAAGTTTGAAAGAAGTGTGTGTTGAGCAGGCAGAGAGGGTCTCATGAAAGATGCTACCAAGTTGCATCATGCGGCATTTTTAGAGCTAAAAGTAAAAGTCAAGATATCTTCACCTCATTGGTTTTGACCTTCTCTGAGTTCTCCATCACTACAAGAAGGTTAACCTCTGTGACTGTACTTTATTTTAATAAATCTGTTGTCCTTAGAAATAGGGACTATTACAGTCTCTTTTTTGTTTAATTTTCTATTCTTTTGTCATTTACCTACATGTTTTTGCAGCTGGATATTTTCAAACAGTGAAGGACACCCTGTCCTTCCATTGTATTGTTATCACAGTTGATAACATAAAATGTGAGGCTTTGATTTGCAGTTAGCCCACTTTGTAGAAAATACAAAGATGTATATTGTGTGTCGGCTTTCAACCTAAAAATACAGATTTTTGGTCCATATTGCCCAAGGTTGCTTATTTCATCAGTGTTTTGGGATTCATGTTTATCTAAACTCAGCTTTAGCTTTAGTCTACAGAAGGGATAATAGCAATAACAAATATAGTGTACCTCTTAAAGGTGTAGGGATTGCTCTTCGTCACAGTGAGTGCGTGCGAGCAAGCGTATACCTCTCACTTGAACTCAGACTTCTGGTGAAGGAGGATCTGCAGGACCTGTCCCTTTTCCCCGTCCCCTCCATCCACAATATCCCTTCACCATGCTGCTGCTCTACAACCGTTTCCTTTCTCTCCTAGAATCGATCTATCGCCGAGGAGCCAGAAGATGGAGGAAGCTCTACAGAGTCAACGGACACCTCTTCCAGGCCAAGCGCTTTAACAGGGTGAGTGTCCTCAGTGTGTGTGTGTGTATACGTGTATATATGTATATATGTGTGTGTGTTTATATATATATACATATGTATATACTGTGTATATATATATATGTGTATGTGTTTATGTAATGTATATATGTATATGTTTATATGTACTGTATGTGTAAATATACATACAGTATACATGCATATATATATAAATATATTTATATATATATATATATATATATATATATATATACACACACATACAAGAGGCAGGAAGCAGGGGCAAGGAGACAGGGGGCACACAGACTCTGGGCAAGAAGTAGAATTAGTAACGTGCAATAAAGGGACGCGCCTCATTGGTCCTGCCTCCTTTGCCGTGCTTCCTGCTTCATGGGCCCTGCCTCCTGCCCCCTTGGCCCTGCCTCCTGCCATGGCCCTGCCGATGCCCCTATACCATCGTCTGTTTACATGGATCGTGGTTCCAAAAAAAAGTTATACTGCTTAATAATGCAGTAGATAAACATTTATACATTTATAAAGCTATAAATGCAGTCCATTTATCCATCTGTCGATCACTTCTGCTCAAGTTGCCATATATAGTCAGCTGGTTCTGGTCTCTGTACAGTTACAACTTGACTAGAACCTGAAAAGTTAAGCTTGTGAATTAAAAAAAGAAAATCATACTTTTTTAACAATCAACTTATTTGGGGAGGAGATACACATAAAAAAGAAATACTAGGTCTTTTGATTTAAAAGTATGGCTATTTAATAGAAGTCTAACCTGCACTGCATTCTTCTATCACATGTATAGATCATTCACCAGCATCTCATTAAATATAGTTTCAGTAAAATTACAGGCCTTTACATTCAAAGTGCATTCTCCCATCACATGTTTAACTGCTAACACTAATATACTGCACTGTCTGAGCTAGAGGACTACATGCTCTCAGGAATGATTATTTGATTATATTATGGATTATGTATATCCCTGGTATGGCCTGCATTGTGGTGCCTTTATGTATTGTATGTGTTCTAACATGTGAAATTGTTTTTATGTGAAACTGTTCACACTGCCGCCTTGATAAGGACTCCTTGAAAGAAGAGATCTTGTATCTCGAGACCTTCCTGTCTCCATAAAGGATAAATAAATATGATATTTTAGTTAACCAGCCGATATTGAACTAAATCAAAGCACAGTGTTTATAACTTGGTCACAATAATGAATCTGTTTCCTGTCACGTTTTATTGTGAAGCTTTTCTTTTATAAAGTAGTTGTTCACTTAAACACACAACCCACATCCTCGGCTAACATCTTTGAAGAGCCTTACCAACTTGCTAGCTGGCTAACTCACCATATAGCTTATTTCATAGAGGCTGCCAGATCCTACACACTGGCCCTTTAACTGAGTGCTTTGAGTTACCCAAACAGTTGTTGACAGTGAACATTTTGCAGATTTCTTCTAAATGAACGTTACAAAATTACACAACACATTTACTAGTGCATATTAATGTAAATTTTTTGGAGACCGGGTAGTACATTTTTCAGATTTCCATGGATATTGTCTTGTTATGAACTCCTAATTTAGCAAGTGTTCGTATTGTTAACCAGTTGGCTGTCAGAATGGGATTTATCTGACTGCTGTTGCTATGCCAGATTCCAGGCTTCTGGTTGGTTCACAACGTTGTCCTCAGCATATAAATAAGCCGAGGAGAAGTAGGTCAGGTTTCTCCTCCCTTCTCTCACTCCATCCCTCGAGCTTCCTCCTAGTCTCTGCACGTCTGTCTCCATCTCTCTCCTTCCTCTCCATCTCTCACTGAGAAAACTGCATTGTGGATCCCTCTCATTAGAAATAAAAGAGTCTATTTAGCTCCTGTTTCCCACGTGATGAAGCAGAATTCAGTTGCATACGCTGGCTGTTTTGTTTCCACAGGCGCTCGCATTGGGGGGTTGACTGCCACCAGCCTTTCATGCTCCAAGATGAAAAGTCAAGCTG
Organism: Cyclopterus lumpus; assembly: GCF_009769545.1. Classification (NCBI taxonomy): domain Eukaryota; kingdom Metazoa; phylum Chordata; class Actinopteri; order Perciformes; family Cyclopteridae; genus Cyclopterus; species Cyclopterus lumpus. Next base: position 2,053,148 of record NC_046972.1, read on the forward strand.
GTTTAGGCAGGCGGCTGAGAGGGAATGTGGTAATATAATGCTGACGTGTTGTCAGAATGAGAACTGAAGTGAGTTGGACGCACACAAACATGAATCTCCAGGGATGCTCAGGACACTCACATATAGGGGTGTTTTCAGTACACCGCTAACCGCTTGAACAATTACTGCGATCACTTAAACGTTTTAAAAAAACCTGTTAAACCAATTGATACCCTGGAGACTTACAGGGAAAATGGCTGCATGGGTCCTAGACAAAAGACACATTGTGGCTGCTAACTCTCCCAGACAGGTGAACTGGGGCCTCTGGTTTAAAGTTGTTGCTTAACGGTTCGTGATAGACTAACGGGGTCCGCTATCGGTCAGAAAATAAAATCAAGAGTAGCATTCCCTGCTCGCATTTTTATAGATTCAGATTCAACTCCATTGTCATTGCACAGAGTACAAGTTCTAGGACAATGAAATGTAGTTTAGCATCTGACCAGATGTGCAAAAAGAAGCAGTAAAAGTGCTGTGCAATGTTCTAGATAAATAGCAGTATAAATATAGATAACGTTTAAATAATGCTCAGTAGTTTCAGTAAAATGATAGCTGAGTGGAAGAAGCTGTTCCTGAGCCTGCTGGTCCTGCAAAGGAGATTCTTATAGCGCCTCTCAGAGGGAGGAGGGCAAACTATGGTTGGGGTGTGAGGTGTCCCTGACGATGCTGCGCACCCTCCCCAGGCAACGCTTGAGGTTGACGGTCTCGATGGCAAGGAGTTGAGTGATGCGTTGGGCGGTTTTAACCACCCTCTGCTGTGCTTTCTGGTCTGAGACAAAGCAGTTTTCATACCAAACTGTGATGCAGTTAGTAAGGATGCTCTCGATAGTGCAGCAGTAGAAGTTCACCAGGATCAGAGGAGATGGGATTTTCTTTAGTCTCCCAAGAAGAGAAATCAACACCAAGGAGTTTTTTTGGTGTGCCTTCTTGACCAGGGATGAGGTGTTGAGGGTCCAAGAGAGGTCCTCTGAAATGTGGACACCCAGAAACCTAAAGCTGGAGACACGAACGACCTCCATTCAATTGACATGGATGGATGTGTGTGTGCAGCCTTAGAACCCTAATCACAATAAGCTCCTTGGTCTCTTTGGTGTTGAGGGCCGGGTTGTTGTTGGTGCACCACGTCGTCAGGTGCTGGACCTCCTCCCTGTAGACCGATTAATCGTTGTTGTTGATGAGGCCCACCACCGTTGTGTCGTCTGCAACTTGATAATTGGGGAGACTGGGGCTCAGTGTTGAGCAGGGTCGTCCTTCAATCAGAGGATCGGCGGTTTGATCCCCGACTCCGCTAGCCAATGTCCATGTGTCCTTGGCCAAGACACTTAACCACAAAATTGCTCCCATAGCTGTGTCTACAGTGTGTGAATGTAAGTTAGTCCCGATGGGCAGGTGGCTCCTACCATCAGTGTGTGTGAATGGGTGAATGATGTCATGTAGTGTTAACTCGCTTTCAATGGCGCTATACAAGTACAGGTCCATTTACCATACAGGTCCATAATAGCATTGGAAGCATGTACAGGCGTGCAGTCATAGGTGAACAGGGAGTAGAGGAGAGGACTCAGCACAGAGCCCTGTGGAACACCAGTGTTCTGGGTGAGGGTAGAGGTGTGATTGCCTAACCTAACATACTTGGGGTCTGTTGGTTAGGAAATCCAGTATCCAGCTGCAGAGGGAGGTGTTAATGCCAAGTTCACCTAATTTGATGTTTGGTTTGGTGGGGATGATGGTGTTGAATGCTGAACTGAAATCGATGAACAGCATTCTCACATAGGTGTTGTTGTTGTCCAGGAGCTGCTGTGGGTTACACATGGTTGATATTTTTTTGGGGGGATCCTGCAGGCCTGATTTCACTGCAAATTGCTGCACACGCCATCGTATGTGCTGATGAATTTTCTTTATCAGAGGTGAATCAGACAGCACATCATTTCCCAGCATATGAGGCCAGTCAGGTTCCAGGCACTCATATGACCTGTAATGCTGCATACTGGGCTGATAAAAACTTCTCATCTACTCATACCTTTATTCCAAGCTGCAGGCAGTGGTGGGACTCCACAGTAACCAACATACCAATACCAAAATACAATCATGTTATTCTCGTTTATTCTGGCTGATGGACAGTTGAGTTGGCTGGTGGTCATTTTGTTGCAAGCCCTGGCCCTCGGCTGAAATATCCAGCAGTACAGTACAGTCAAGTCTTGGAGAAATGTCTTGGTATCCTGGAGTTAATGTAAACCCAAAGCAGGGTGTACTCTAGGATTACATTTACATCTCCTTTAGCACTGAGCAGTGGGCAGATGTCAAGGATATCACTGACGGACTCTGACGCTGCTCAGATGCAGGTCCAAGAAATACATCAATCTAATGTACAACCACTGTTCGTGGTTCTCGTACGGGTGAATTATTTCTTTGAATTGTTCCTGCAAATTTGAGGAATTTTTTTTCCTGAGAAAAGTTTAAATATTCATTAGGCTCTACTGTAATAAAGTACAACAATTCCTGAAGGCATATCATAATTGTGTTGGTCTTGATCTGAGATCATTACTGCGTGTATTGGCATTGAAGGATCTGTGGTATACAGCCATTCTTCGAGGAGGTTGTCTCCTTGTTGTGGTGGTTTGAGGTGCAGAAACATTGCTCGAGGACACTTTGATGTTGTTGTTTTCTTCTGTTTAAAGCCTGCCTGCACATGAAATTGGTCATGGTAAATGGATGGTACTTGTAAAGCGCTTTTCTAGTCTTCTGACCACTCAAAGCCCTCTAACACTACATGTGCCGCCCTCAGACCTTCTTTGCAGATGATAAATATTTTGCTGAAGACTTTTGCAGATGATCATTATTTTGCTGGAATGTAAATGTAAGCTGCAGGTAACAATGGTGATGTGTTGTACTAGCGTCTCCCAGTTAAGAAGTAATCTCTTTTACAAATCTAGAAAACTTTTGGATTTGGTTGTCTGGACCCAGCACACTGACTTTGCAAAATAGGAGCTGATGTTTCAACATAGTGTAGCTTTTTAAGTAAAATAATCTTCATGGTGATGCAACAATGTACAATTTGGCTGTCTTAAAAGTGCTCATTAAACTTGTTTATTGTCTGTAAAAAGCAGCTTATGTATAATTGTGAGCTGTGTAACAGCAACTAACAGATAGTATCTAAAAGAAATGGTCAATCTCTAGTATTAAGAACTTATCATTAGCATGATGGCTAGTTGAGTCGTTGATGAAAAAATCAAAAAGACAAATGTTTTTGTCCAACACTTTGGTATGAGTCCAAAACTAATGGCATCCCCATCAGCCTCAGCTGTTCTTGTATTCAGGGATAATTAGTTAATGTTAGCACGCTAAACTGAGATACTGAATATTATACCTGCTAAATATTACACGCCAACATGATGATGTTAGCAATAAGAGGAAAGCACCCGTTTACATAGAACAGCTTAACAGAGCTGTTAGCATGGCTGTAGAATCTATAGGGGAGAATTCACAAAGGATATTGTGCTTAGAATATTATAGTGAAAACACATCCATTACATGTTGCAGCTGAGTGCAATTTGCCCTTTTTTGCATTGGATTGCAGTGATCCATGTGGCAAAGTATAAATGTGTTGGTTGTGAGGTGTGAGAGCCAGCAGGAGTGACACATCCATCCAGACCTGCTGAAGAGAAAGGAATAGGAAAAAGGTAAGGCCAGGATTTGGGAAAGGAGAGAGAGGGAAGAAACATATATTTTTCATACAATATTTTTCTGATGCATTTTCTATAAAATGTCATGTCGGGGAGCTTATATTTGACATCCCGTCACAGCATCACAAAATACAGTTTGAGCACATATGTGTGTTTAAGTTACAACAAACTGAACCTGAATACGCTGTTATTGTCCTATTAACTGTGTGTGGCTGTTAGCGCTGATTTTTTTGAGTTGGACTGTGTTTGCATCAAGGCTCATTTGCATCAAACAGTTATTACCATATATATACATATATATATATATATATATATATATATATATATGCAAGTCGCGCATGGCCATTTGTGCTGGTTTAGAGCCCGCAAAAGCCGTACAATACTTTTGTAAATTCAACCCAGTCTTGTTTACAAGGCCTTGTCTATGTTTATTGAACTCTCATATATTTGTTTTGAAAAGAAGCCAGGGATAGAAAATAAGTAAGACTGGATGATGTAAAAGGTAGTTGAGTGTACTGTGAAAAGGAACCGGACAAACGCGTGTGATTACTTTATAAATGTATGCTTTAACCTCTATGTAGAGTCACATTAGAAAGACTGAAGCAAGCCTTTTCAAGTATCATTTCCATGGCAACAGAGCAGTGACTGGGACTCTTTGTTCTTTACACCATCAGCATACACTCCCTGCAAATGAATGTTGTCGATACAACAAAGCACATTGTGGGGACAGATGTATTGATGTCCAGAGACACTGAACATCCTTTGGTACAAATATAGCACCATAAGAGACGAGCTAAAGACAATCAAAGACCATGTTATGTAACAGTCAAGTTTTACAGGAGATGTCTGGACCCAGACATAATAAAATGATGTATACAGGAACAGATTAAGCTTGGCACTACAAAGTCATAAATACTATAAAGTAAACATGAGTGTACATATTATATGTCATAGTTGTGTGTAACTTGTACAGTTTACTTTACACGACGACACAATCCAAACTGACTCAACCGTGATATGAAACCAATGTTACTTCAGTTGTTTTGCTTTATTTTACAGGTCTATAAGCTCCTCGTTGCATTTCATTTTTGCGATAATTATAGGTAAATGAGAAAAGATAGTTAGTAAAATAGACAGAGCAGGGCTCGACAGAAAGGGATGCCAGGTTGCCCTCTGCACCCATTCTGAAGTGCAGTGTTAGCTAGTGTGATGAAATCGTTTTGTCCGTGGACAACAGGTCAGCTGATCGTGCATTCTTCTTGAACTCAAACACTCAGAACAACCAAATGAGCTCAAAGAGTCAAGAACTTTGTCTCTGTTTTCTCCCATAAATATCCCAGATCACTTACTTAAGACTTTTTGAAAATGTAATTTACATTTACCACTAATCTGTGTTGAGTGGCGTTACTCAAAAACTAATTTGGCTGTGGCTCAGAGGAAGCTTGGGTCATCCTCTATTTGGAAGATCGGCGGTTGGATCCCCGGCTCCCCCAGTCCGCCTGAAAATGCCAAGAAATTGAACCCCACATTTGTCCTGAAGGCTGTGCCACCAGTGCACATACATGCACGTCCATTCATCCCTCAATTGATTCACTTCAATCAGGAGAGACTTGTTTAGAGTTTACCAATAATTTATTACAATTGCTTATATTTGAATAGTGCAAGGTCTTTGGCGATTGGACTCCATCATGAATTAGATATGCATGGGGTAGTGATGCTGATGTCTGCTAAGGCAGAATCCCCCTGGGGGTGGTCGTGAAAAAGGAAGTTGCTGTAACCCAATGATGAATGATGAGCCGGACTGAATGCTGACTGGGTTCGAGCTGACATGACAACTGACAGCAGCAGAGATGAGAACCTATTTAAAAGTTTGACAATAACGGTGTGACGACAGTTTAAAGATGCTGCGCAGGATCTGATTGGGGGGCGTGTACGTTAAATTAACCAATCAGGTGATGGAGTAATCGCTAGGAGAATTAGAGACTGAGATTATGAATGAACAGGAGTGTAAAGAGTGTCTTCCTTACTGAACTTTTGCTTGAGCTTCATTGAGTCATTGTCGGCAGACAATAAACAATGTTTATATAAAACATAAAAAGACAAAATAAACTTTTTAAAACAAAAACAATACAAAGAAATTGGTGCCAATAATGGGTATTATGTGAAAATACGTAGGTCCATCACACTCATACATTTGTCAGTGGTTACTGTTAATTAACCCTTGACGATAAATCAATAAGGACTATCAGTATTGTGTGATAGTCAAAGTCTAACCAGTTAACGTGTGCTGTCCTGTGTGCGTCTTACAGAAAGCCTGCTGTGGCCTCTGTGCTGAAAGGATATGGGGGCTGGGCAGGCAGGGCTACAAGTGTATCAACTGCAAACTGCTGTTCCATAAGCGCTGTCACAGACTCATCCCTCAGACCTGCCAAAGGCTTATGGTGAGTGTGTCGTCCTGTCCTGACGTCGCTGACACAGCCTCTCAGCAAACTCTGATGATGAAGATTACTACCTAACCAGGAGAGTTTTATGTGACAGCAAAATATGTACTTATACGCTGCCACCAAAGTGCTAACAATATCCTTAATTGCCCAACTCAACAATTGCAAGGTCAATAGGTCCAAGTTGAAACAGGAAGTTGGTCTGTAAACTGTATGGTATGTTATTTATGGACAGTTTTGGTGATAACTTCACTGTTTCTTTTTGTTTCCTTATCCAAACCTAAATATAGGACTAACCCGGGTGTCTGATAAGCTGACTGCTCGTGTTTATTGCCTTGTCTGTTTTTCTCTTATATTATTATATATATTTTATACGTTATTATGTTGTAGAAAACTGAAATTATCCTTCATTAATTGCAGGGTTGTTCAGGTTTTTTTCATGGTTTGATGACAAAAGGGTTAAATTAAAATCAAACCCGACACAAAGCAAAACGTAGAAATAGAATCACGGTCTGTTTGAAATCATCTTCAAGTGAAGCTTTGATGAGGGAAATACATTTATCTCACTTTCTGTGATCAAGAAAGAGGAATTACAGTCATACTATCCAAATACAGCGTCTAAATATCCACGCTGTACTGTATGCTGCTCACTGCACTTTTGGGTTGAAGGTTTATTTACTGTTTTATTTTGGAGAGAAAAAATTGTTATGAGCTGAAGGTGCAGCATATTAAAGGTGCAATGTGTACCATCTGGCCACCTGCTCCAAACAACTAGGGGGCAGCATGTAACCTCTACTCCTGGGATTAAACAACCTATATTTAGATTATCACACATGGAGACAACCAGTCACGCTTACCCAAGGGCAATCATCAATAACTATAAGAGTCATCAATTAGCTAATAGTGTATCGGACCACGGTTGATCCATGTTCCGTACAGATCCCCCCTCACGGTTTTGGCACGCATGTGAACCGCAGATTCATTTAACAGTTTAAAGTTATATCACCGCAGTGTAAAATTTAAGTTTTACTGACAATCGTTATCCGCCAATATTCTGTAAAATATGTGTTCAGGACATCATTTATGTTTTTCTAGTTGCCGATCTCTGATAATGTGTTAACAACCAATTGTTCCATTCAGTTACATTATGATGCGTTCAGGCTCTGTTCAGTGAAAATGAGTATTGGGTGAAGGTAAAGGATGACGTTATCAAGATGCGTTCACATGTAATCTCGTAAAATGTAGTGTTAGTAAGAAACTTGAACAAATCCAGTTGTTTAAAGGAGATGTTTTTAAAATCCTGACAAGATTCAATGGAGCTTTGGGCAAACTGTCCCCTGTGAGCAGTGGCTGTCCCCCCTCTTGATCACTGTATTAACCTGATATCTTCGGTGTCAGATGATGCCTTTGAGGCATGATAAGATGAGATCATTTAATGTTTGTTTTTTCCAGTGAAACCCCACATTGTCACTAGAGTCTGGGAGTAGCAGCATGTCTGTACTAAAGCATATTTCCAAATGCAGACTTTTCCTAACGGACGTGATTCATCACTTTACCACTATTTGTGGATTTGTCAGTGGGCTTTTGGGGGAATGTGTCGGGGGATATTTAGGTGTCCTTTTGAATTTCTTTGTTCAGGATCCAGTCATGCCATCACAGGAGCCCCCTTCAGATGCCAAGAGTGAAGAAGTGGACGTTCCACCAGAGGATACAGACGGAAGTAAGACCTTCTTCTCTGCCATCTTATTGGATCCAGCTTTTTAAAAATTAAATGTACACGCGCAATATTTGCTTCAGACTTAAACCTTGTTCCACCTAATGAAGAATAGTGAAGAGAATAATAAGGCAATGAGGTCCATACTTTGTTTGAGATAGAAGACAAATAATCTAGTCTGAATCAAGCTAAAGCGTAAATGTTGATTTAAGAGATGAGCAGTGTAATAAAGGATACAGCAGAATGCTATGGCTATCAAGTCACATCAAAATATAACATGTCCTGTATATCTTTCTGTATGTTTGAAAACCGTTGGTTGGGAAAGGTTCTTTGAGTTTGAGCCACATGAATTTCAAAGACACTTGACACTGATACTGACAATGTATAAGCACCTGCGACACAACTACTAGTTCACACACTTTGTTTGTACCTGTATGATTAAAAAGAGATGTCTCCTCTGAAGCATCCTTACATCTTGAAATGAATCCACGAGGGGGTAGTCATCCCCTCTGAAAACTCTGATTTACTCTCCAACTCTCACTCATGTTTCCCATGTTGTCATCCGGTAACAAGTCACTTCTCGTGAGATTTCAGAATGAGACTTGATCAGACACAATAACAAACAGACCTGATCCAACAAAAGGGAAAGATACGCGTTTTATTGCTCTGTAAGGTCCAATAATGTTGACAGACACTGCGCTGACAGGCTCACTAATGTGAGCCTGTCAGCGCAGGAACAAGCTCTTTTACTAATACTGGACCCATTCCAGAAATAGTTGTCCCCATTAGTCACTTAAACACAGAAACATGGGAAAATAGAGATCAGTTAGTAAAACACTTCCATTTCCATTTAACGTAACAGGACTCAGACTAGTTATCTGCTGTATATTTCCAAAATGTCACTATGCTCTCTAAATACTCACTTCTCATCACTTTCCTCACAACAGTGTTAACAAACTCATGGCTCACTCACTGACTGTTACCATGGAAACATGGCTCTTAGTCCAGAATTAACCTGATCATTACTAATTATCAATGCTTTGTATTACATGTAGAGGACATGAAACACATAATGTTATACCCAGACAAGTGAATTATAGAATGCATAGTTTGTTCAAAATATCATCACTTATGCAACTATGAACTGTTATCTAACCACATTTCTGTTCTCTGATGGGATCCCAGAGAACACAGTGGTAAATCCTATTAAAGGGAGGCTGTGTGGACTGATCTGGGGGTCACTGATATGAGATGCTCTGTGGATTGACCTAGTTTGGAATTCCTGGTGGATGCTGGACTTGATTCTGTGTGCTTTACTTCCCTCTATTGGCCAAAGAAAGAACAGCATGTTCAAGGTCCTGGGACACGGATTGGGCTATACAAAATGAACTGAATTGAATTGAATTGAAATTAAACTTGTCGGTGCAGATTCACTTATGTCACATTATAAATGTTTCTTTCTGTGTCTGCAGTACCTTTTCTACCACACAACTGTACAGTGGATAAAACAGAGGATGCAGATACAGAGGTGAGCATGTACTGTCATTTGATGGAAGTAAGCATGGCTCTTCATCCTGTCTTTTGACTCCAGTCAAAAAGTGTCATAATGTCTGTAATAATACACATTTTACATATTTGGGAAAAGGTGACACATATTTCCTAGTTTTTCCATACAAACATTAACTATACATGGTTATTGTGAATGTATCAATACACAAGTCTGACCTCTGCCCCTGTAGGACATCAAAGCAGTAGTGGATGGCCTTGATGGCATCAAGCTGTCCCAGGGCCTGGCTCTCGGGCTGGGGGACTTCGACCTGCTCCGAGTGATCGGGCGCGGCAGCTACGCCAAGGTCCTGCTGGTCCGGCTAAAGAAGAACAAGCAGGTGTATGCCATGAAGGTGGTGAAGAAGGAGCTGGTCCATGAGGACGAGGTGAGACACTCAGGACACCTGGGATGTCCAGGATGTGAGACAGACACAAACAGTAGTGAGGTGTTTGGTGCTCAGAGTTTCTCTACAAGATAGACAGACTGGAATCAAGTCCAGTGTGTGGTACACTTGGTATACTGTGGTGCACATGGGGAAATTGTGGCTCAGTGGTTAGGAGGTCCGTCTTTCAATCGGTGGTTCGATCCCGGCTCTGCTAACCCTAGTCGATGTGTCCTTGAGCAAGACACTTAACCCTGAATTGCTCCCCGTAGCTGTGTCTACGGTGTGTGATTGTAAGTCGCTTTGGATAAAAGCGTCTACTACTACTACTTCTCTTCTTAGATAGTCCGTTGTCATAATAGCTTCTTTTTTTTTCATGAGAGAAATTTGATGTGGACTTGATACAGACATTAGAGAAACTGAATGCACATGCTCACAGTGTGTGTTGTGTGTGTGTGCCTGTGTACCAGTGTGCCTGTCTGTGTGTGTGTGCCTGTCTGTGTGTGTGTTTCTGTCTGTGTGTTTGTGTGTCTGTCAAACTGCACTAATGAGAACACCTGTGGGCTTCCACCATCAAAGGTTGCCATAGTGATAACTTCAAAGAGACGACAGCTGCTTAGGCTTAACATGGAGTTAAAGCTAGGGAACACCTATCAAACTCTCTCAAAAAGTCAGTTAACCGTAGCTCCATTTCTTTCGCTATGATGAACAGATACTGTGAAAGTGTAAGAAATGTGTCTTGAGCGACGATATAGAAATCAGGTACGATTGTCTGTGAGAGATCTTTTTGGAGTCACAGATAACATGGGGCTCGATGGAGCAGAGAGGTGGACTTCCTCCTTCGTTAAAGCTTCTGTAGCCAACTGTGTGAATCTGTTGGATTCCATCGACATACGTGAACCACTACCATAAGATTTCCTCTATAAATTCGACTATAAATAATGCCTGAAGAGTGAAAATTGTGGACGTAGCGACAATATAAAATCGTTTTTTCGCAAGATCCTGCCTGACACTGCTCCGTGCTCTGGCAATGACATCACACGCTGTGAGCTGCGCCATACACATGCATTGTAAAGTCACAAACGGTCCGAAAAAGACGAAAACGGTGACAGTTCAAAAAATATATAAGCTATCAAAAAATGCAGAATTATAAGGTAATGGCTAAAGATTGTGTCAACATTATAAAGGTTAAATGGTGTCTGTAGACGTTGTAGGCTTTTAAAGTTGAAGCAAGTTAAGCAGATGTGTAGTGTAAGAAATGTGTCAACTAAAGATTGCCCATCCAAAACAAGCACTCACTCTTTGCAATGCAGGGTGCTTCCACTCTTTGCCTTTGGATTCGCCCAGAAATCGATCAGGAACAAGGTGACATCACTGGAAGGGTCATTCCTGTGGAGAAGACTTGTGGCATAGGATGTACGTTAAAACATCTGCAATTATTCATTTCTGTGTCAGGAGTCAAGATACACCAATGTCCTCTTTCCCAGCTTCAACTTGCGGTGCAGCTCCGGGAAAGCAACAGTTTAATGGCGTTCATTCCCCCGAAGTGGCTCCACTATCTTATGCCACCTCTGGTTTGTGTTGCGGACATCAAATGACACAAAGTTGTCAAATCTAGCCAGTGTCTGTACTACTTCTGGATTGGTCCTGGACACATGAAAAGGATATCAGTGTATTAGCGGGGCATATGTGTTTCATGGAAAGGGGTACCTTTTTGTATCACATTGTCAGTACATGTGGTTAGGCTTAGAGGCCTACTGGTTTTGGATTCTGGATGCTGTCTATTTTATAGTTTCAACCTTGCATTCCAAATGTCTCTGATTAGCTGGCGAGGATAAAAAGCAGCAGGGCTGTGGTTCCGGAGGGCATGCAGCGACTATGTAACAGGTCGGAGAGCAGTAATCAGGTAGGAAGGGAGACCGGAAGGGTGGAGAGAGGGAAAGCAGGGAGGAGAAAAAGAGAGTGAAGAAAGCTAAGTCAGAGACAGGAGCTTCTGAAAGGAGGGGAGGGAATGGGACATGGTTGTGGAGTGGATCGACACAAGTGGCAGAGAGTTAATGAATGGGAACGGGCTCAGGAGGAAGCTGTGAGTGGGTGACTGACTGGAGAAGATGAAATCTCAATATCACATACATTTTTGCAGCGATGAATAACCAGATGAACATTAATGGGAATTTATTTATCCATCCATTATCACCCGCTTATCCGGGGTCGGGTCGCGGTGGCAGCAGGTTCAGCAGGCCGATCCAGGCCTCCCTCTCACCCGCAACACTTTCCAGCTCATTCTGGGGGATCCCGAGGCGTTCCAAGGCCAGCCGGGAGATATAATCCCTCCAGCGTGTCCTCGGTCTTCCCCGGGGCCTCCCACCAGTTGGACGTGCCCGGAAAACCTCTAATGGGAGGCGTCCAGGAGGCATCCTGACTAGATGCCCGAACCACCTCAGCTGACTCCTTTGGACACGAAGGAGCAGCGACTCGACTCCGAGCTCCCCCCTGATGTCCGAGCTCCTTACCCTATCTCTAAGGCTGAGCCCGGCCACCCTACGGAGGAAGCTCATTTCGGCCGCTTGTATCCGAGATCTCGTTCTTTCGGTCACGACCCAGAGTTCGTGACCATAGGTGAGGGTTGGAACGTAGACCGACCAGTAAATGGAGAGCTTTGCCTTCCGGCTCAGCTCCCTCTTTACCAAGACGGACCGGTACAGCGCCTGTTTTACTGCTGCAGCCGCACCGATCCGCCTGTCGATCTCCAGCTCCACCTTACCCTCACTCGTGAACAAGACCCCGAGATACTTGAACTCCTTCGCTTGGGGTAGGCAGTTTGCCCCCACCTGGAGGGAGCAATCCGCCGGTTTCCGGCAGAGCACCATGGCCTCAGATTTGGAGGTGCTAACTCTCATCCCTGCCGCTTCGCACTCGGCTGCAAAACGCCCCAGTGAATGCTGGAGGTCACGGTCCGAGGAGGCAAACAGGACCACATCATCCGCAAACAGCAGAGAGGCGATCCCGAGACTCCCGAACCGGATCCTCTCCGCCCCCTGGCTGCGCCTAGATATCCTGTCCGTGAAGGTCACGAACAGGACCGGTGATAAAGGGCAGCCCTGGCGGAGGCCAAGGCTGCTTTATTTAAGTCTGCATAATCCTCCTAAAGCAGACATACAGTACATATCTGTCCCATTCATTATGAATGTGAGTGTCGGAGGCAGACCATGGCATTTCACGTTTTATTCAATTGTACAAGAAAAAGGACAATTATAATACTTCCATATTCCATGTTCACACAAACTAGTAAGTGGGAACATTGTGATTTATCTTTTTTGTCATTTTAAAATATTGACATCAATCTCATAGCTAGAGTCAGGACGTAGTTAGCATAGCTGAGAATAGAGACGTGCAGCAGGTGGAGACGAGGTCCAAAGCTCAATAATGCACCTCCTGTTAAGGAGCCCAGTCCAGTACTGAGGCTACTGAGGTGTGTTTCCCTCAGATTGATCTGGCTGACGCACTCTTGTTCAGCCTCCACCTTCTTGTTCTTTTCATTTTGCTGACATTACCCAGAGACACATTTGATTATGTATAAATAGATTGGGTTCATTCTCTTTGCCGAGATATGCCAAGATATCGGTGGAAACAGCTAACACTTGTCAGCTGACAGAGCGATCCAAACCTGTCAATCATTATCTGATTGACTACATAGGCAAGCACAGGACCACAGAACAGCGCCACCCAGTGCACATACGTAGGAACATTTTCATGACCACATTTGGCTCTTACTCCTATTACACTGATTCACATGTTGTGACTTGTTTGTTTATTCTGTACACAATGGTTTGTGGTTTTACATCCTGGTTACCCATTTGCCCACTCCCTGGCTTCAGTTCAAGTTGTTAAAATACAGTCAGTGAGTTCAGATTTTGGTTTTGGTCTCCGTACAGACACGATAGCACCAAACCTGGACAACCTCACTGTGACGACAAAACTCCAGGGGGCTGCCTGATTAATCCAAAAAAGACAAATTGTTTATTTTACATTCAAATACACAAGATTTTGACAAGCTTCAGAGGAGCTGCCCTGTGAAATCGTGAACCACTTTACTGCTCAGATGTCACATGTGTTGCTCTGCATCCTTGTTCATAAAGCTGTGTGAAATAAAGTGCTACTTTATTTTCAACTCACTGAGGGTTGTATTCTCAATAGTGATACTATAACTAATGAAATGTCCAAGACCAGCATAACAGTTCTGTTATTTCATTTTGCACATTTTAATCTTGCACAGCGACGTACACCCGGCCCTGTGTCACCCTTCCATTTCCTGCAAGCAAAGAAAGCTGATGCCGATTTTCAGCCAGTTGTATGCCAGAAGGCCGGCTGTATGGGACATGTAAACTACATGATCACATATATTTCACATGAAGTGTCACACACAACCATTGAGTTATATCCAGGCCCTGCAAAACCGGCTGTTGTGAGATGGCTGCATCCTACTTGTAAGAAGGTAACCAGCATTATTTTTGATTGACTAAATGCCATGATGGCCAAGCAACTTTAGACTTTTTTAGTGCTTGATCTGGTCCAAATTGTACTGTTTGTGAGAAAACTATATGGGACTTGCAACAATACAATGTTATTTTATTTTAAGTTATTTTATTGTATTTTTAGATTGGATAAACACTATGTCTGACCCTTGAACTGACTGAACTAGTTCCACTGTGTTTTGCATTAACAGTACCTTTATAAGGAATGAAAAAGAATCAAAGACTAAATTGAAAGGGTTCAGTGCTGTGTTTGTGTTGCATATCACACTAGATGGTGCTGTTGCTCAACACAACAAATCAAGTTGTGTTGAGCAACAGCCAGTTGCTCAACAGCCAGTTGCTCAACACTGCGGCTCTGCGGCTCTGATAAATGCTGGGCTCATGTAGAACAAGTATCACTGACCAAAGCTACTGCATCATCCAACATCTGCACAACTAATCCAGCACAACGTAAATCATGTCACACTCCCCCGTATCAATTTATAAGATGTTTGTTTGTTTTCTTTTCCACCCATAAACACGTCATATAATGTTGAAATCCACCTTTTTTTGTGATGGCTAAAGACAAAACCAGATTAGACTATAACAAATTTCTTCCTTAAGAGGTTTCAAGGAAGCCATTGAGTGCTAATGTTGTGATTGGATGTTCATTTATTCATGGCTCTATTCAGGCTCACTAGTTTAATTATTCATCCCTTTTAGCCTGACATCAAAGGAAGCTTGTGCGAGTCCTCACAGACACAAACTACTAGAGGAGCTGAAATGACCAACACGAGATGTGTTGTTGTGGCATATTCTGCATATTTATACATTCCTCCAGTAATAATGAGTTGACCAGAAGGAATTTGTTATCGAGCGCTCTGTATGAAACTTCTATTGATGTCATAAATTAACCATATGGTGTTGGAGCACAGCGTGGGGGAACTCAACATTTAGACAGGTTATATTGTAGATTACATAAAACATGAACCATCATCGACTTAATGACATTTTAAATCAGCATAATACATCCCCGCCTCAGGCTAAACACTCCCACTTCTCCAGAAGGGAAGTAAGAACAATTCGAACCACAGCTGAATGAGAGGAAATGGATTTGTGAGTAAAGATACTATAGGTTTCCTCGCTTTACTAACTGTCAATGGTCGACAACTCTTTGTTATTATCCCGCTGCTTTTCATAGAATTAGATTTCACTGGCGGCTTCGTAGGGTTGTTTCCAACTTGTGTGATCCAAGTGATTCTGTCACGGTCTGGGTTTTTGTGTCTTGTTTCCTGTTTTATTTTGAAGTCCCCCATCTCTCTGTTTCCCTGCACTTCCTGTCCCTGATTGTTTCCTCCTGTCTAATCACCTGCACCTTCCCTGTGTACTTCCACCCTGTTTGTCTCCTGCGCCGTGTCAGTTCAGCTCCCTGCCTAGAGTCTACTTTTTTGTGATTCCTCTGTTTTTCTGAAAGGAATAAAGTTTCTTTTGCACCGTTGTCGGCATTTGGGTTCTCTCTCTCTCTCTCTCTCTCTCTCTCTCTCTCTCTCTCTCTCTCTCTGGCTACAACAATCATGACAAATTCCAATATTTCTGTAGCATTTAAAAGTAAATCACCATTCAGTTGGCATTTTGCACATTGACTACTGATTGTTTTTCATATTTCATTTTAGCATTCTTTACACACACATAGGTAAGGTACATATTTGATTCCACCAATGTAGAGCGGCTCAGAGAAAGAGCCCATGTCCTCTGCACCCTCCGTGTGCTTTTAATTTGCCAATTCGCAATTCCACAATTGATACTCATCCAATACAAATAAAATTAGTCTCTATAGCCTCCTGCAGTGTATGCATGGTCCGACCTTTTAACAAGCATAAACCCGTGGGCTCTCGTACGCCCCCTTCCTTGAGGCAGAGGTAGTGTTTGCTGTATAATACAACAAATATCTACAAATATTACAGTGGTGACAAACAATGAGAAAGCAAAAGGCTCAACCCAGTTTGTGAGGCATTGCACAATCTGAGAGGAGGCACAGCTCGTCGCTGCCTCACCTCTCTGTTTGAACAGGACATGCGCACATTCAGGGATTTTGATTCTAGAGATGCTTGAAATTATTGGAATCATACAGAAATTACATTAAAGTAAAGCACTTTGATTGGTTGGAAGACTAGAAAGGTGCTATACAAGTCCATTTAAAATGGCTCCTGTAGCTGTGTCTACGGTGTATGAATGGGTGTGAATGTTAGTTACTCCTGATGGACAGGTGGAACCATAGCCCCTCCCTTCAGTTTATGAATGGGTGTGAATGGGTGAATGATGACATGTAGTGGTAAAGCGCTTTGAGTGGTCGAAAGACTAGAAAAGTCCATCAGGTCTTTTTCATTTCAAGTGTTAATTGTAAAAAGAAATATGGAAATATATAGAAATGTTAATAAAAATTGAAGACAACTGAAGGAGGTTTTGTTGGATTATAGCGTTATTATTATTGTGAGTTTGATTTACTGTTATATATCAACTCAAACATTCCAATTCCAACCTCACCCTAACAAACAAGAGGGTAAGTGTCCAAACATGACATGTTCTAAGGTGTGACCTCACTGCTGAGGAACTCGTGGTAGGGGTCATAAGTCAGAGAGAATAAGTGTGAGGTTAGTTCTAGAGACAAACTACACTTTTCATTCATGGCATGGTGTATCTGTTTAACCACAGAGAACATCTATTGATCAAACAAATTGATCATTAATACATTATCTTTCTTTCATGCCATCTCTGTCTCCCTCCGTCTCCCCTCATCCCTCCAGGATATTGACTGGGTGCAGACGGAGAAGCACGTGTTCGAGCAGGCGTCCACCAATCCATTTTTAGTAGGCCTCCACTCCTGTTTCCAGACAGAAAGTCGGTAAGATCACGATTACGCTGACACTCACACTGCATTGAAAGCCAATACATTTCTTATGCAGCTCATTGTCCCTGACGGTACTTTTCAGTAATATTAAATATTACTTACTGCTCATCTCTGGGGGGCCTTTTACATTGATTTACCCTCAGTTTAAACTTGCACAGGTGTGCTCTGCTCAATGTCATTTCAAGTTTTTAATCAAACATTTGCTCCAATGAAGGTCTGGTGATCAAAATCTAGGCGGCATTATTAAACTGGACGTGTATAGAGCATTCCTTTCTCCATAATAAATGTTTTTGGCCATCTTGCACTTGTGTGGTGATCTTTTCAGCAGAGATGAGAAAGAAGCGAGATGGCTCACTCGTTAGCTATTTCCATTGCGCAGCAATTGTTTTATTTCCAGAACTGATGATGGAAGTAACTGAGGAGTGAGTCATCTCTTTTCTTTCTCATCTCTGTTCACAGTTGCACATGCTCAGTACTCTATTGGCAGGATGTACAGATCAAGTAGCGAATGTTCCTGTGTAGCAATTTTGGCAGGATGCCCTTTAGACGTAAAACATATGTCTTCTCAAGAAACAGATTGCTGTAAGTCAGCACAGGAGCTCTTTTATATCTGATATATTTTCTATATCTGATGTGTCATTATACATCTTGTTGTTTTTCACATTTTCTGTTAAAGCTGTCAACATCAATGGTGTACTGATGGATTTTCTTATCACGCTCTGGTTTGCAGGTTATTTCTGGTGATTGAATATGTGAACGGCGGGGACTTGATGTTTCATATGCAAAGACAAAGGAAGCTCCCTGAAGAGCATGCAAGGTAAACACATGTATAAACACTACTACATGGAGAATTAAACGTTTGTCATGATCATAATTCATACCAGAGATGAAACGTGCCCAGTTAGCATTTCGATACATATACAGTCGGAGCTATAAATATTTGGACTGTGACAATTTTTCAAAATGTTGCCTCTTTATGCAACTCCAATTGGTTTGAACTGAAGCAGTCAATATTCAATTCAATTCAGTTTATTTTATATAGCCCAATATTACAAATTACGAATAGATGTCATGTCTACAGAATGAACAGCGTTACAGAGTTACATAAACGCTCAATGAATATGACAGAATGTATAAATGGACCTCCACAATCCATGAAACAGGTAGAGAGGAGGGAGGGCGGGGCGGGGCGCATCAGCAGGGTCCAAGGCAGGAGGCATCAGACACCTCCAGGTCCAATGGACCCTATGAGACGTGAAGTCACAACGACTCCGGGGAGGAAGCAGAGTTAATAAGGTGCAATGGAGAGATGTAAATTCATCCATAAGTAGAGAGAGAAGAGGAGATAGGTGCTCAGTGTATCCTAAAACATCCCCCAGCAGCCTATAAGCCTATAGCAGCATATCAAGGGGCTCTACCAGGGCAAACCTGATTCAGCCCTAACTATAAGCACTATTAAAGAGGAAAGTCTTAAGTCTATTCTTAAACGAGGTGACTGTGTCTGCCTCCCGGACTGAAAGTGGAAGCTGGTTCCATAAAAGAGGAGCTTGATAACTGAAGGCTCTGGCTCCCATCTTACTTTTTAGGACTCTAGGAACCACAAGTAGCCCCGCATTTAATTAATCTATTTAATTCAATAGATAAAACAAAAACACCACATTGACAGTTTAGGAATTACAGCCATTTTTACACAGTCATCCCCATTTCAGAGGCTCGGAAGTAATTGGACAAACTAACACTGTTGGGAATATAAAGATTATTTGTAATACTTTGAGCAAAATGCTTTGCAGTCAATGGTTTCCTGAAGTCATAATCCCATAATCATCACCACACACTGAGTTTCCTCCCTTGAGATGCTTTGCCAGGCCTTTACTGCAGCCTCCTTCAGGTGCTGCTTGTTTGTGGGTCTTTCTGCCTTCACTTGTATCTGAAGTAAATAAAAAGCTCATTGGGTTGAGATCAGGTGACTGACTGGGCCATTGAAGAACATTCAATGTCTTTGCCTTGGGAAGCTCTTTTTTCAGTATGTTTTGGGTCATCATCTGTTTATTATCCATCTGTACTATGAAGCGCCGTCCAATCACTTTTGTAGCATTTGGCTGAATGTGAATAGTTAGTAAAGCCCTAAACATCATCCTGCTACTTCTACCAGCTGTGTCATTTGTTAGATGTTTTCTGGCTAAATCTAATCTGGCCTTCCTGTTCTTCAGTTTCACCAGTGATTTTAGTCGTAAACCTTCTGTATTCAAATTCATGAAGGCGTATCTTGATTGTTGACTTTGATAATGACACGCCTATTTGTTTGTTTGTTTGTTTAGTATTTTTCAACCTAATAATGGCCTCCTTCACCTGCATTGGCACCTCTTGTGAGCTCTAGAAAAGCATTCAGTGTCGTTCTTTACTCTTCTTTCAATGAAGTACTCTCCATTACTGTTGTATACTTGAGATGGATTTGTATGTGATACGTGAACCCACGATTCGCATGTGATCTCCTGACATCCGGATGATCCAGCCGCCGTGCAAAGTAAATAGTCAGCTAGCAGCTACAATAGTCAGCTATGTAATATGCAACTATTTTGTGTTGGACAGTCAGACCTCCTTTTCATTTCACGTCCAGTAATGTTATGAGGTTTGAACAGTGTCCTTCATAAACCATCAGTTTCATAAAAGCATCTGGCTTTTTGTTGTCTAGGACAGCGAGAGTGGGTGGAAGCTTGGTGGAAGATGATT
Source organism: Cyclopterus lumpus (assembly GCF_009769545.1). Lineage (NCBI taxonomy): Eukaryota > Metazoa > Chordata > Actinopteri > Perciformes > Cyclopteridae > Cyclopterus > Cyclopterus lumpus. Next base: position 2,073,102 of record NC_046972.1, read on the forward strand.
TTATATGCACCTTGTTTGCACTCAGTCTAAAATGTTCCTCGACAACATACTTCTCCCAAGTACTCCTTACAAACATATGCTCAATGAGATGCTTTAGCAGCTCTTCATGGAAGCGGCAACGGTGCCAAAATCCAATTTAACACGTATTTTTCCACCTCTGAGAAATATAATGAGCACCCATAATTCATTGTGCCTCTGTACTTGCGGGGCATTTCAAATGCGGCTCTGATAAATGCTGGATCAAAGGCTGGGTAATTTAGAAAGGCACCGTTGGGCCCCTATCGGCTCCTGCTATCTGTATTCTGGAGACAGTGACTGTACATATGCAAAGCAGCATGTTAATCACTCATAATGATTGTACATATTCATGAGCAGCGCTCTTAGAGAGAGCTCTGCCACATTTCCCCCGCGCCGTGGGGGAAGCGGGCCGGTGGGCAATGGATGGTGCTGCTGATGCCAGCAGGGAAACAACGCTGTACAATGGAGGCTGTCACAGTGAAAACGTGGGGGAGCAATGTGGGATTTGTGACTTCCCTGTCAAACATCCCTCTGCTGCAGTCTTTTCCTCTGTGTTTGACAATCATGGATTTACAAGAGGCAGACAGAACAGCTCATCACTGTTAATGAAGGCTTATCTCCTAGAGACAAAATGCACACTACCTACATATGGAAAACGCCATATGAGAGGAAATGCTACTGACTCACACCAAGTAAATCCAATTATGGTCAAAACTAGAGCTTTTATGTGTCCTGTAAATATGTCAATGTTTACCATAAGGGTATTGATCTTTGTATTTTAGCGTACTTATGAAAGCCCTTTATACCTCAAAACTCAGTGATCAATTAGCAATAACCAATAAACATTTGGTCTAAAGCATACTGGAGCACACAGTTGTCCTTTTACAATGTTAACCGTTTTACGGTGTGAAAGTTAAATGTAACCTATTTGGTCTCCTGAAAAACAAATTGCCGAACTCGAGGCTTCAAAACGGCAGTCCACAAACCAATGGGTGATGTCTTGGTGACTATGTCCATTACTTATGTATAGTCTATGGTAGAAATCTGTGGAACATTAGCAGAGTAAATTGGATCATCATTAACTAGCATAACAACTTCAATCTTAGCTACTGAAGGAATACTGAATATATGAGCTTGCTGATTTTGCTTTTTTAATTAATAATAGTCCAGGCAGAACCAAAAGCAATTCGGCTAGTCGGTTTTACAGGGACATAGCTGATGGCGGCTTCTAGCTGAAACACGTTTGGTTTTTCCTACAATAATTAGGAGACACTTTATCTGTGAGTGCCGGTGTTGTGTTTCTTCCACCGTGGCTCTGAAAGCTCAGAAAGTGTTCAGAATGGAAAGGGTTCATCCTCTGGGAGCAAGTGCTCAGCAATTATGGCAGTTTTCTCAAGGAGCCTTTTCCAAAGATGGAATCTCTAACATTGCTGGCCTGATGGCTTTAGATGATTTTTTCACCTGGAGCACTACAAGAGACTGCACAGTCCCCCTTTCCTTCCTACCACGGTCACAGCATTACTGGAGAATAGCAGGAATTGGAAAATGATAATATAAAGATGATTTTAAAAATGATTTAGCAGTTCAATCCGTATTTATGTCTGTGGCTTAATAATGCCCATTGTGAGTGCAATGGTCACATAAGACCATATGCAACCACCAAGGGCTGTGTGTCTTTTTCTGGTGTAAATCTTTGGCCTGGTGGTGGCACCAGTTGACAGCTCATCATTCCCTTCATCGCTCTCTCTTCTTCTTCACAGATTTTATGCTGCTGAAATTTGTATCGCCCTGAACTTCCTGCATGAAAAGGGCATCATTTACCGAGACCTGAAGCTGGACAACGTTCTCTTGGATCACGAGGGACACATCAAGCTCACAGACTACGGCATGTGCAAGGTAAGACACGCATAGATTTTTTTTTTCAGTCCACAGGGTTGACGGCTGGTATAAAGGTTATCAATAATACAGTGTCTGTATTGACTGGAAGTACTGACAGGGCCTCTGTCTCTGGTTTTCTGTCCACCGTTCTGGTTCTTGCACATCCTATCCTTTGTCTTGTACAACTGCAACCATGTCTTCTTCCCCCTCCAACCCCCTCCCTCCTTTAGGAGGGGATCAGACCAGGTGACACCACGAGTACCTTCTGTGGAACACCAAACTACATTGCACCCGAGATCCTCAGAGGAGAGGACTACGGTGAGTACAGGAGTGGATTGGATCAGTTCATGTCCAACAAATCATGAAAAGTGTTTCTAAACTACTGATTGTGAATCTTTCTGCTTAGACGGATGGATTTAAATCATGCACTATGCAGTTTAGGTGGTGACCTAAACTGCATATATGATATTTAGGAGATAAAGGCTTAATGATTACATTAGTGCTACATCCAATCAGGACCACAATAGCCAATGAGAGAGAAGAGCTGGAGCAGCTAAACATTCTTGCCCTCAAGGCTAACCTTTGCTTGCATTCCAACATTGACAGGTATTAAAACGGAACAACCATTTCTCCTCCTGACTCTCCTCGGCTTTTGTTTTTCCTGACTACAAAGTATTACAACAGAAAGTGTTTGTGCCACATCAGTCTCCGTTGTGGTCACATGTCCTTCCCAATGAAATCTCGTGAGGTGGTGTGTTGCTCCCTCTGGCACGATAATTATATATTATATTTTTAGATCTTGTACTGTATGCATCTTTGAGATTAAAGAGAAGAGCATCTGTGAACGTTCTCCCAAATGTGTGATGCAACACAATTTCAAAACCGGTTAGTTAGGTTAGTGTATGTACATAGAAAACGTTTTTACTAAACCAGCCTCAGTTGGTTATCAGTCATACTGATCAAAGAGTGTTTTCTTATATAGAGGAATAACATGTCTTATTGTTGTGTGCTAACCCAGGCTTCAGTGTGGACTGGTGGGCTCTGGGCGTGCTGATGTTTGAGATGATGGCTGGGAGGTCCCCATTCGATATTATCACCGACAATCCTGACATGAACACAGAGGAGTACCTCTTTCAAGGTGAGGCAGAGGAACTGAACAATACCCAGGGTTTATACCTGTTATATACACACTGCAAGAGGAGTTTCTATGGCACTGCTGTCCATGGAGCAATAATTATCTTCCTTAACTCGCCCCACTCTGCCTCTGATTGGCTTACCCTGATATTCCCACCCTAACCCCAACCAATTTTACTTCTCATGCCTAAACCTAACCAACCCAACCAAGGAAGGCAGCAACAACTAGCCAATCAGAGGCAGTGTGGGGCGGGTCATAACCATGGTAGTAAAAAAGCTTCAGGGAAAAGGGCTTTGAACCGGGAAATACCAGTTGTCACTTTGCAACCCTTTGCTACAACACTTAACTTTTTTGTAAATATTTGCACGTGGAGATTTGTAGTTTTAACTGATTTATTATTTTTCTTTTTTAGTTTTGAGGCATTATTCTACCTTGTAAAAGCAACAATTCCAACATCAATACACATCTGTCACAAATTCTCAAATAATGTCTGGGTCTGAGACAAGTGCTCAAATTTAAAGGGTTTATTCTTTGGGGTAGCATGGATGTGCTTTTAAACAATGGTGTTGTCAAAGACTTGTGATTGCACGACAATCTGGCCACTGGTCTACAAACTACAATAGTGTCATTCAAGGAAAATGTTGGTGATAGTGGTATCAGGCAAACAGGATTTTCACCTAGATGACCACTGTTGATATCCCATTTGTTATGTAACTTCCCAGTTGTATAAAAAGTGTAGTTATTTTACCTAACAAACCAAACCACTAGTGGTTTTGTTGCCTCAAACTAACCACATATTTTGTTTGAGCAAGTAAACCCAAAAATGAACTAAACTTATGTTAGAGGTTTATTTTGAAAAGAGACTCTATATATGTGATGAGTGCAAACTCTATGTTTCCTGTGAACACATAAGTTTATTTTCAAAAGACTTTGTGCATGTAAGGAGCGGGAAGTTGTCACCTGACACGTCCAAAACTAATGTTAGAGGGGAACTTAGAGCTACATAGTGTGAAGCGGAGGGCCCCAAGCATCAGTATGTGGAGTGAGTCACTGAGTCACTGAGTGAGACAAAGAGTTAGTGAGCGAGTGAGTGAGTGAGAGAGTCACTGAGTGAATGAGACAAAGAGTTAGCGAGTGAGTGAGTGAGTGAGTGAGAGAGTCACTGAGTGAGACAAAGAGTTAGCGAGCGAGTGAGTGAGTGAGAGAGTCACTGAGTGAATGAGACAAAGAGTTAGCGAGTGAGTGAGTGAGTGAGTGAGAGAGTCACTGAGTGAGACAAAGAGTTAGCGAGCGAGTGAGTGAGTGAGAGAGTCACTGAGTGAATGAGACAAAGAGTTAGCGAGCGAGTGAGTGAGTGAGAGAGTCACTGAGTGAGTGAGACAAAGAGTTAGCGAGTGAGTGCAGTCAATGGTTTCCTGAAGTCATAATCCCATAATCATCACCACACACTGAGTTTCCTCCCTTGAGATGCTTTGCCAGGCCTTTACTGCAGCCTCCTTCAGGTGCTGCTTGTTTGTGGGTCTTTCTGCCTTCGGTTTTATCTGAAGTAAATAAAAAGCTCATTGGGTTGAGATCAGGTGACTGACTGGGCCATTGAAGAACATTCAATGTCTTTGCCTTGGGAAGCTCTTTTTTCAGTATGTTTTGGGTCATCATCTGTTTATTATCCATCTGTACTATGAAGCGCCGTCCAATCACTTTTGTAGCATTTGGCTGAATGTGAATAGTTAGTAAAGCCCTAAACATCATCCTGCTACTTCTACCAGCTGTGTCATTTGTTAGATGTTTTCTGGCTAAATCTAATCTAAATCTAGAGAGTCACTGAGTGAGACAAAGAGTCAGTGAGTGAGTCAGTTAGTGAGGGAGGGAGACAAAGAGTCAGTGAGTGAGTGAGTTAGTGAGGGAGACAAAAAGTGAGTGAGTGAGTTATTGAGTGAGTGAGTTATTGAGTGAGTGAGTGAGTGAGTGAATTATTTTGGTGAAGATAGAGGGCAAAAAACTGAAAATTGCCAGTAAATTTGTATAGTGGTAGGAAACGTAAAATGCAGGTTCAATTTAAAATAAACAGTGCAGCTCCCGATGAGTAATCCAGAACAATGAATGATTGAAAATTGCATGATCGTATTGTTTAATTAATTGAATTAAATGATATGCTGCAGAAAATTGCAGATGAACATTTTATATCCAGACCCCCGATGACTATCCCTGTAAATTTGGTCACAATTTAGCACCCCGACCGTCCAGCCATATATTTTGTTTCAACCTAGTTCATCCTCCAGCCATAGTAAACTATATATGTCCCTGTTTCATCAGCAGGCAATATACCCGGCATCCTACCCCATCCTCTAAGCTTAGCAGTTTAAGGGGAATAGTGGGAAATCAAATATGAATATTGAGAAGGTTTTACGTGTTTGTAAATCGAGACTTAGTCGGTTCTGGCATGCTTCATTCAAACGGAGGGATATCACAAACAGGGCTAATTCTATTTCTCTCAAATGTAAATTTGTTTTAGTTTACCATGGTCTCTCAATCCACTCTTGTTTTGTCTGTGAAATCTCTTGGCATTTGAGTAAACTATTGTTATATTTACATGAGTAGTGTGAAAACATAATATGGCCCGGGGAAATAATAGTTTGAGAATATCCATTCATACTTTTGCTAGTGATTTGTGTTTCTCAAATTCAGTTGACAGATTAAATTATCCTTTATAGGCTGAGTGCAGAGATGCAATGTGGTAAAAGCATGTGGTTTTTTGTATGTCCTAAAAGATAACACGACTGTAACGGTTTGCTATAATCTACATGGATCTTACCACCCAGAAATAATGTTGAGGTATGTGTGTGTGAGCAAGAAATGGGTTAATATTTTAGACTTCATGTAATGAAGTACTGCTGCATGCACATGCTGTAATGCACGCTCCCCCACCCCTTATCTGGCAGTATATCATGGCCTCTATTAAAGATTTAGGGTGCAACAGTTCAGCGTTTTTCTCTCTTGGTTTGCTTCATTTGGCAGCTGATGTCATTTCCATTTGAACTGAGATGGCACCAAATAACCACAACACGGGACTCTGCCCTCCATCAGTCAAACTGCATGAGCATGTTTATTGTTGTTGGAACATTGTTTCATCATTATGATCTTAACAGTATAAGGTGATGGATGTAGAAATGTGACGGCCAGCATTCACTTCTACTTGGAAAGCCTGGCGTAACAAAATGAGCCTGAGTCTGAACTAATGCTTACATCTGGGCTAATGTGCTGCTACCCTTTTGGTCAAGCATAGATAATGTAGAATGATGTAGCATTAAGTGACATCACCCTTGTGTTTCTACTCAAGATGTCCGTTTTCTCTGTTTTTCAGCTATCATTGTAACTTACTGTATGCATCATCCAGCAATGCACCCTGGTAGATGACTTTAAAAGTTAAACGTGGTACTTTTACCTTGTGACTGTCAGGACGAAGGATAAAACAATTCTTGTTGTAATAACTTTACAGAGTTGTGAGTCCTTCCTCATAATATTATCACTGTGCATCTGGTAAGCTCTCAGTCCTTGCTCTGTGCAAAGAACATGTGTCAATGCCACTGACACTCAAGCAAAGCAGCACTTTTATTACATTCACTTGTGTGCTTATACAGATTTTTCTATCTAAATAGTGTCTGTGTGTGTGTTACAGCTGTCGAATGATGGAAATTACAATTCTTGTACGTGTAAAAATCTCCTTCAATCTACACAAAGAAGCGTGTTTAGTCACTCAAAGGTTTCCAAAAGCCGCCCATGCACATGATCCTAAAGCTGGAACACGGTGTATTCTCCAGGCTGCAAGCAAAACATGAATAAGGGTCCTTTGCTGAATTTTTTTTAATACTTGCTCAGATTTTGAGTAGGATCTTTTGTGATTTTGCACAAAAACAGATTTATCTTGTGTGTTTCGAAGCTGCTTCTAGTCTGGAGTCAAAGCTTAATTTTCCACACGGTCCACACTAAAGCATTGATGGGATTCAGGAGGTGTGAATGTTTATCAGCACACCTCTCACCCTTAGGGTAGAGGAACCTCTCTAATATCTGTCATAATTGCATTTGTGTTCCTCAAGCCATATGGTCATATATATTACCTTACATAGCACACCTCCTCCTTCTTTCAAACAGCCAACCACACACTCTTCTCTAACAGAAATTCCTCCATACAGTCAGAGCAGAGACATATTGCATCTCATGAGGCTGCTGTAGTACGGAGCATAGCATGGCACCGCGACGAGCATCTGCCACCGGTACCATCCTCCTGGCGGTCTTACTGGTAGAGCAGCAGGTTTCTCGATGAATTCCTGCCAATGGAAACCAACCTTTTCACTATAGGATGCCACCCAACCATATGCCACCTAGCTAGACCCTGTGCCAGACCCTGCTTTGGGTATCAGTGCTGCACATGCCAGCCCCACAGCTTTAGACAGACAGATATACTGTATATACTATATATATATATATTAATATACTGAATTGTATGAATAAGATGTCCTTATTATGTCAGTGTTGGAATAAATTTTAAATATTTAACTAGAATTTTTTTTTGCAATGAATCATACTGGGATGTTTGCTGAAATTGATTGGATGGCCCCACCAAAAAGAAATTCCACCAGCCGCCACTGATATGTCGTTGACCTTAAATCTGCATTCTCTGGTTGCAAAAATAAGTCTGATTGTATAGAAGTTTATGATAAAATGACTGTAGTGACTGATTTATGTCCTCAGCCACTCGGCTGGGTGCGGGAGAAGATTCTAACTCGCTTTAGCAAAGAGTTTCCAGGCCGGTTGTGTCTTTGGGTGATGTTCTTGTTTAATCACATTTCACGACTGAATACACCTGTATATATGTTAATCTCATGGTCTCCCTCTGGTGTGTCTTCTTGCGGTAAAAACCGTGCACTCTACCCGTCACCCATACATTATGGCCCCTGTCAGTTGCACCTGTCCCCCATATCTAAGCTATCTGCCAAACTAACCCACACTGCCACCCGTGGTCAACCTGAGATATGCTCCACACACAAACATATAATATACAGACATAAGTAATGGCTCCTACAATGACTCTACTTCTCTCTAGATTTATTCCATCAGTAAACATGAGTTTATGGTCTCAATCTCTAGTTTCAAGTCTTCTTCAATAGAACATTTAGTAAATAATGGTCCATTTAGAGTCCATTTTTTATATACAGTCTACCATGTATATGTATATGTATTTGTATGTATAGGTGGGGCGCAGTGGTGTTACAGGTGGGTGCAGTGGTGTTACAGGTGGGGCGCAGTGGTGTTACAGGTGGGCGCACTGGTGTTACAGGTGGGGTGCAGTGGTATTACAGGTGGAGCGCAGTGGTGTTAGGGTGGGGCGCAGTGGTGTTACAGGTGGGGTGTAGTGTTACAGGTGGGGCGCAGTGGTGTTACAGGTGGGGCGCAGTGGTGTTACAGGTGGGGCGCAGTGGTATTACAGGTGGGGCGTAGTGTTACAGGTGGGGCGCAGTGGTATTACAGGTGGGGCGCAGTGGTGTTACAGGTGGGGCATAGTGGTGTTACAGGTGGGGTGCAGTGGTATTACAGGTGGGCGCACTGGTGTTACAGGTGGGGCACAGTGGTGTTACAGGTGGGGCGCAGTGGTATTACAGGTGGGGTGTAGTGTTACAGGTGGGGCGCAGTGGTGTTACAGGTGGGGCATAGTGGTGTTACAGGTGGGGTGTAGTGTTACAGGTGGGGCGCAGTGGTGTTACAGGTGGGGCATAGTGGTATTACAGGTGGGGCGCAGTGGTGTTACAGGTGTGGTGCAGTGGTGTTACAGGTGGGGCATAGTGGTATTACAGGTGTGGTGCAGTGGTGTTACAGGTGGGGCGCAGTGGTGTTACAGGTGGGGCGCAGTGGTATTACAGGTGGGGTGCAGTGGTGTTACAGGTGGGGCATAGTGGTATTACAGGTGGGGCGCAGTGGTGTTACAGGTGGGCGCAGTGGTGTTACAGGTGGGGCGCAGTGGTATTACAGGTGGGGCATAGTGGTGTTACAGGTGGGGCATAGTGGTATTACTGGTGGGGCATAGTGGTATTACAGGTGGGGCATAGTGGTATTACAGGTGGGGCGCAGTGGTGTTACAGGTGGGCGCAGTGGTGTTACAGGTGGGGCGCAGTGGTATTACAGGTGGGGCGCAGTGGTATTACAGGTGGGGCGCAGTGGTATTACAGGTGGGCGCAGTGGTGTTACAGGTGGGGCATAGTGGTATTACAGGTGGGGCATAGTGGTGTTACAGGTGGGCCGTAGTGTTACAGGTGGGGCATAGTGGTGTTACAGGTGGGGTGCAGTGGTGTTACAGGTGGGGCATAGTGGTATTACAGGTGGGGTGCAGTGGTGTTACAGGTGGGGCATAGTGGTATTACAGGTGGGGTGCAGTGGTGTTACAGGTGGGGCATAGTGGTATTACAGGTGGGGTGCAGTGGTATTACAGGTGGGGCGCAGTGGTGTTACAGGTGGGGCATAGTGGTATTACAGGTGGGGCGAAGTGGTATTACAGGTGAGGCGCAGTGGTGTTACAGGTGGGGCATAGTGGTGTTACAGGTGGGGCGCAGTGGTGTTACAGGTGGGGCATAGTGGTATTACAGGTGGGGCATAGTGGTGTTACAGGTGGGCCGTAGTGTTACAGGTGGGGCATAGTGGTGTTACAGGTGGGGTGCAGTGGTGTTACAGGTTGGGCGCAGTGGTGTTACAGGTGGGGCATAGTGGTATTACAGGTGGGGCGAAGTGGTATTACAGGTGGGGTGCAGTGGTGTTACAGGTGGGGCATAGTGGTGTTACAGGTGGGGTGTTACAGGTGGGGTGCAGTGGTATTACAGGTGGGGCGCAGTGGTGTTACAGGTGGGGCATAGTGGTGTTACAGGTGGGGCGCAGTGGTGTTACAGGTGGGGCATAGTGGTGTTACAGGTGGGGCATAGTGGTATTACAGGTGGGGTGTTACAGGTGGGGCGCAGTGGTATTACAGGTGGGGCGCAGTGGTATTACAGGTGGGGTGTTACAGGTGGGGCGCAGTGGTATTACAGGTGGGGCGCAGTGGTATTACAGGTGGGGCGCAGTGGTGTTAAAGGTGGGGCGCAGTGGTATTACAGGTGGGGCGCAGTGGTATTAAAGGTGGGGCGCAGTGGTGTTACAGGTGGGGCGCAGTGGTGTTACAGGTGGGGCGCAGTGGTATTACAGGTGGGGCGCAGTGGTATTACAGGTGGGGCGCAGTGGTGTTACAGGTGGGGCGCAGTGGTATTAAAGGTGGGGCGCAGTGGTGTTACAGGTGGGGCGCAGTGGTGTTACAGGTGGGGCGCAGTGGTGTTACAGGTGGGGCGCAGTGATATTACAGGTGGGGCGCAGTGGTATTACAGGTGGGGCGCAGTGGTATTACAGGTGGGGCGCAGTGGTGTTACAGGTGGGGCGCAGTGGTATTACAGGTGGGGCGCAGTGGTAGTAAAGGTGGGGCGCAGTGGTATTACAGGTGGGGCGCAGTGGTATTAAAGGTGGGGCGCAGTGGTATTAAAGGTGGGGCGCAGTGGTAGTAGCCAGTTTGATTCAACAAGTCCACGACGACTTGGCGACTATGGGTCAGTGGTTAGCATGCTCGTCTTTCAATCAAGAGGTTGGCAGTTCAATCCCCGCCCTAGTCGATGTGTCCTTGAGCAAGACACTTAACCCTGCATTGCTCCCCGTAGCTGTGTCTATGGTGTATAATGTAAAGTGTCTTTGAGTATCTAGAAAAGCACTATATAAATTAAATGGATTATTATTATTATTATTAACAACACCAAAAACATTTGGGCATTAATACATGGCGTGTAAATGTTTATGTTACGCCGTTAACAGGTTACGCTTGCGTGACGGCCAAGATTCTTGGCCACTCGCCACATCCTACCTCCGTGAGATCTGCTTTTCAGCTGTTGCTTCTCTCAAAACAAAATACAGATCTGAGCTCAACAATGAGCATGAATTGAGAGTGGCCGTGTCAAGTCTGCAACCCTGTTAAAAAAACATTTGTAGTGGAAAGCTGGCTCATTGCAGCCACTAATACTGATAAAACATGCACTCATTTTGTTTTGCACAGATTGGATGTTATTGTTTTGATCATATGCAGTGTAAAACTCAGTAAAACTCTTTGAACTTGTTTTGTTTAGTTTTTTCACAGGTTGAACTTTATTGTTATCTTGAAAAAATATTCACTCCAAAACAGGTTAATTGCGGCCACAATAAGCATTATTTTTTGCCAAATATTAGTTCTTTTTTGCACAGATAGAACTGTATTTCTATTTCTTTTCCTTAAAAGAAAATTTAATTAAATTTAATTAAATTCCTGTAATTTCCCCACTGAGGGACTAATAAAGGATTATCTTATCTTATCTTATTTGCATTGTTCTAACAAAGCGATTGCACATTTTATTGTTTTTTGTCTGATGGAGCAATCTGGTTTACTTGGAAGTGATTACAATTTTCTTTATTCTATTATTTGAAAAAGCACAGATGGAGGAGTCACAAAAGGTTGTTCATCATGGACCATTTTGTTACAATTTTGGTGGGGCATGAACATATTTCTTCCTCCAAAGTGGGGCGTGACAGGAAAAGTTTGAGAACCACTGCGTTAATGTGTGAGGCAGCACTACATCCATTTATTTCAATTATGGGGGGGAAAAACTTTTTTCAAACAATTTTTTGTTCATCGCTCATATGACATTGTTGAGCTGTGGGAGTCTCAAGGCTGTGTAGCCCATCAAAAGAACAAAACAGTGTCCTCTGTATCTCCTCCTTTCTTTTGACTCCCACTCAGCACACATGGTCACCCACAGGCAGGTTGGACTGTGAATCATCCTCCTCCCTACTCATGCTTGTCCTTTTCCTTCTCCCTCCCTCTCTTTGTGTGGCTGTCCTTCTTTTCTTTCCGCCAACAGTTATTCTTGAGAAGCCCATTCGCATCCCAAGGTCTCTGTCAGTGAAAGCTGCCAGTGTCCTCAAAGGCTTTCTGAACAAGGTGAGAGCAGTCCACTCCCAATCCTCTCTCTCTCTCTCTCTCTCTCTCTCTCTCTCTCTCGCTCTCTCTGTGTGTGTACACTGCTGCTCTGTGTGGGATCATGATGTCCAAGAGCGACAGCGCTCCCTTTAAAAGGATCAATACAATACATTTCTTCCCTTCACAGTTAGTACGTATACAAGTAAGTAATATTATCAAACATTGGAATGATACAAATATTAATTAACTTAAACACACATTTAAAGTAGATCATTTTAAATGGACACACTGGTATTACATCGGCAAGAAATATGAAATAACATGTTTCAGAAGGCTACACAGACTGTGTGAGAATCTTTACGTTTCAGCCACAAACAGGTTTCTCACATAGCCGGTTTGTTATTTGGTCATATACAACTCCTTGAATTTCTCTGAGTATCTCCGCTTCAGCCCCTACCGACAGAAATTCCCAAATCTCGTCATCTCTCCACTGAGATTTCTTCTATAGGCGTAAATCAACTTTCTTGTTCACCCTCGGATGTTTGTATTCTTCCGGTTTTCGCCTGTTAAAGGAGCTACATAAATGCATTCTGTTTACCGTCTTATTTCTCTGTGCCATTATTGTCCAAAACTATTCAAATCAATGAGCAACACTGTTGCTCTGGCATGTTCCTTCATCACCATCAACATACGATGTTGTGGATTTTGACTCAATCTCACATACATACATACATACATACATGTGGCTTGCTTCCACAAAAACTCATTGGAGCACCAAATGTGGATTCATTCGCTGCTAAAAATAGTCCCCAACAAATGCACAATTTCCCACTGCTGGAGGAACATTTGTTAAACCTTACAGTGACCAGCTGTTTGAGTAAACGTCTGAGCTTTTTTCCAAAATGAAACTGTACATCTTTGTGAGCTAGAAAAAGATGTATGACTCAAATAGGATCCAATGGGCTTTCAGCGTCACAGACAGGGTAGGGTCGTCCAAAATGATGAACGAATGTACAAATGTGGAAAAATATATAGAATAACACCAGAGTTATCATTTTAATCAAACAAGTTTCCCCCTGGACTTTATTAGTGTCCACGTAAAGTAGAATCCACCTCACAGTAAGCCTGCATTCGTCTACATCTACATTCTAAAGAATAATTTCACATTGCATGAAATACTCTGCCTACTGTTTGTGTTCCTGACCAGCTGTCTTGGTCCCAACAGGATCCCAAGGAGCGGCTGGGATGCCAGGTCCAGACGGGCTTCACAGATATCAAGGCACACACATTTTTCCGCAGTATAGACTGGGACCAGGTAAGAGCAGAGTGAGTGAGGAGAGAAACAAATAGCATCCTATGATAAAATATACATAATCATTATTAAAAATAAACACATTCCATGCTCACTACAGGAGCAGGGAGAAGTACATTGATCTTATATAGCCTAGGCCTTTCTCAAAACCTACAGATGACATCATGATAGTCTGCTTTGACAAAAACCTTTTGCTACAACAATAAATCTCCAGTCCATCAGTGTGTCCGCACAGCTTAACCTTTTGAAAACCAACCTATTTTTTAGGTTTCTGCTCGAAATAACATATACAAATAAAAAAGGTGTATCTCAGCAACCACAAAGGTTATTTGAATAATGTTGGTGTTATAATAAAGGCAACCCATATGTGCTTTTGTTCAGATGTGTATATTAGTATATTTGTTACTGGTTAAGAGTAAATAAAGATGAAAGACAGCAAAAGTTGAATTTTCAGGTTCGCCTAGAAAAAAAAGCACTTTCAGGATGATTATCTCTTGGAAGGATGCAGAGCAAAAGTCAAAAACCACAGAGATCATAGCACAATATGGGACCAGTCTCTCTGCAAAGTTTGACTTTGAAAAGTGACAAATGTTGATGACATGTACAGAAGACTAAGATTATGACAAGATATATTTTTTTATTTTAATAATCAACCGTTTTGTCTTGGCACAACTTACACGTCTGTGAGTCTGTGAAATCCTCCGCTGAACAAAAATAACAGACACACACACACACACACACACACACACACACACATGTATACATACCTGCAGACACTTTCTCTCTCGCTCTCACACTCATCTGTAGACACAGACTAAAATTACAAAATAAAGTGCAGTCCACTGAACATAGACATAACTCAAGTTCATATTTACACATTTCTATATGTTTTCTCAAATACGAGCAATTATTCCTATCATTCTCCTGATAGTGATTGTTTCGGATTCAAAGCAGTTCACTGACTCGTATTGTGGATGTTCATGTTTTTTAATGTATATATAGGTGATCACATTATAGATGTTTGGCTCAACTGAGTCTGTTTTCGTACCTTCCACGGCAGCTTGATTCTCGGGATCTCAAGGGATCACAAAATATTGATATACATATCACACAAAGGTCCATCTAGTCAGACTGCAAGTTAGGAGCTACAGGCAGCTATGTGTGTCTAACACAACCGAGTGAAGACTGTTTGTTCTAAACAACAATGGCAGCTCCTGAAGAGGTTACCATGGATGCTGCAATAGTATCAGTTCCATCAGAACTAAATAGTATTTATTTATTGAAAGAAGAGCAAACAACAACACTAAAGGCTTCTCTCTATAGGAAAGATGTTTTCTCTCTTGTCTTGACTGGCTTTACTATGAATTTGATTGACAAATGTTCATCCAATCACCTTCCAAGTAAGTTTTGAAAGTGCCTCCCCTTTTCCAAATGGGTTCCGATGACTTCAGTTATTTCTGTGTGAAATTAACCAAACCAAGTGGGTGAGTTTACTAACTTTATACCAGAGGAAGCCAAGTAAAGGATGATTCAGCTTTAACTTAGGGATACACTATCAGCCATTTCATAAAGTTGTAGCATCTTGATTATTCATACACGTTATTCCCCTAGTCCAAGGCAGTCCAGAGCTTACATGTGTGATGACCGGAACTACAACACCCTGAAAGACAAAGGAGGAAATAATGGGGTTGCTACTTCCAGAATATTATCACTCAGTTCAAACAGATAAACTATGAGGTGGAAGGTGACACATATTTCACTTAGCATATAGCTCATCATTGTTGCTTCCTGACAGACAGCTGCTGACAGCTGATCTGGGGTTTGTCACATGTGTAACAACAAAGAGAGCGTAAACGCTGCAAGCCCACATTCAATGCCAATCAGCTCTGAGAACGGGCTACAGCTGTCATCTCACATTCGTCAGACTGGGTCATATGGATCTACTGTAAATATCAAGAGCTGAAAACACAGAGAACTTCTGTGATGGTTTGAACAGGCACAGGAGTGAGGTGGAGCCCTTTTGTGTGTGTGTGTGTGTGTGTGTGTGTGTGTGTGTGTGTGTGTGTGTGTGTGTGTGTGTGTGTGTGTGTGTGTGTGTGTGTGTGTGTGTGTGTGTGTGTGTGTGTGTGTGTGTGTGTGTGTGTGTGTGTGTGTGTGTGTGTGTGTGTGTGTGTGTGTGTGCGTGCGTGCGTGCGTGCGTGCGCGCGTGCGTGCGCGCGTGTGTGTGGTGCCTTCCACCTTTTTGTACACACATATTCGCAACTGAAAGCTTGGCACTGGATGTGTGTGTGTCTGTGTGAGAGAGCGTTGCAGTTGCGTAGCCCTGACGCACAACCTTGTCTGAAGCAGACATGAAAGAAGGATAGAAGCCATACAATATTTAGGATCTTTACACCTGCATATAGTCGGGTTTCAGCAGGGGGGCTGAGCAATGTACACCTATGACAGACATGAACCATGTTTAGGTCATTGTCCTGTGAGGTACTTGTGAACTTTATTGCTTCTATCCATTCGGGGAGAGGGATCCTCCTCTGTTGCTCTCCTGAAGGTTTCTTCCCTTTTTTCCCTGTCAAAGGTTATTTTTGGGGAGTTTTTCCTGATTCGATGTGAGGTCAAAGGTCAGGGATGTCGTATGTGTACAGATTGTAAAGCCCTCTGAGGCAAATTTGTAATTTGTGATATTGGGCTGTACAAAATAAACTGAATTGAATTGAATTGAACTTAAGATGGTATCAATGGGCCTCCATTAGATTTAAGAAAAGAGCTATAGTATGAATCATAGGGCCGAACATTTGATCATTAAACACTTTTTATATTTAATTGATCAATAGTTATCATATTATATATGTATTTATAATAATAATACTAAATTTACAGTTTTTAAAGCGAAAGAACCCTAAAGAAAGCCGAAAATGTGTACATGCTTTTCTACGTACATGAAGCAGAAAAGGTTGCTTCATGTACAGTATGTAGCAATTTGGGTGTGTGGATAATGCTTTTTAGAAAATGGTGACATTCAACAAGTTGAATCAAGCAATGTACAACAAGTTTGTGCTGTTAAGAGAGATGTAAAAGAGATTAAGTATAAGAATGCTCTTGTGTGAGGTCAAATTCAACATTATATCATGAAAACTCTCCCAAAAATCCACAACCACATGATCACGATGTCATTACTGTATTAACTGTTGGAGTTTGATCAAATGGTGAATTCTCAGTCAGGTTATAGTCTAGCTATTTGGACATAAATCTATATAAAATAATGTATGTTGAAATACAGATTATGATGACTTCAAATAGCTCCATTCCATTGTATAGGCAATTATCAATATAAAGAATATCATTATTAGCAGCTGTGATAATAGTTTAATCTTCTAATAAATCATGGACAATAGAGCCTTCATCTTCAACATTCTACACTGTTTGAAGTGCACTTGTTTCCCGTTTACAATAACTGTGAAAGCACCATTAATCTGCTATGTGAATGCTAATTATTGAAAAATGAAGGCCACTTCTCTATCCTCATTGTTGTTGCGTCCCTCATGGGACAATTAGCTGTGGTGGCAGGTAGTATTCTGGCTTAAAAGAGGGGGAAAACAATTGTCAAGAGTGCATTAATGAGTGCTGCCACAGAGCCTGTGAAGTACACACCAAAGGCAAACTGGTGAAGGATATCAAAGCGGGGAGGAATCCTGAGCCCAGCGACGAGGCCCCGTGTCGCACACGGGGAAAACAAGTCGACAAAGCTGTGAGAGGAGGAGAAGCGACGCTCTCTGCCCTCAAACTCCAAACCTGTCTCCAGACCTGTCAGGCCTGGCACACAGCTACTGTTGTTACCACCTATTAATATTCATCAGACGGTTCCTGAGGGAGCGCCGGGTTTTCTCTCTGAAGAGATGACACATTTGAATATCATTTACCTGCCGTCCTCTTTTATGCCCTTGCCAAATCCACAGTTCTTCACTGCCAGAGAACTGTCAAGTTGATGAGTGTTGAGAAGAAATGTATCATTTGGAAGCGATTTTACTACTGTGAGTTATTTTTCATCCATCCATCCTCTGTAGTGTGTCACGTGGGTTTGTCTTACGTTTGAACCAATAAATAGGTAACTTTATCTTTGTGTTTGGTTCCATATTAACACCAGAAAGTCAGAGGTTGGCAGCACACTTCTAAGCACGATTAGTATGTTGGTACAGGCCAGATTATGATTTTGGGATGTGCTGACCAGAAGAGAATGGGTCAAATTGATTAGTCGTTTTCTTTCCTGCAGACTTTGCATAAACGCTTTGCTTCGATCTAATAAGACAGAAATGATCCCCGGGGTGTTTCCCTCCCCACTCCTTCAGCTACCTGTAATAAGGTTTCTGTTTTGGGCTGGATGGTCAAAGGTTTCCATGTCAGAGATAGATGGTTTCACTTACCCCTGTAGTTGGTTTCATTTAACGACTTCGTAGCTATGTGTCGCCGCTGTTGTATTTTATCAATTTTTGGCACTGCTGTACAGAGCTAATTAAAACTACAACAGCCATAACTCATGTAGGCTGGAGACATAACAACACCAAACTAATGTCTCACAACAATGTGATCTCACAGAAATACATAAAATAACCATGACCTCTTATTAGCTCATTACGTGGTGCCGGCACGTCGTGTGAAAAATGACGTGACTTCACCACGGAAATAATGTAATGTTTAGTGAGGTTTAAGAAAAACATCATGGCTAAAAATTAATACATTAACACGATAAATAAAAAAAAATCACGAATGTAACTTCACATCAACTCGCCAACACTTTGGCACACTAACATCGGTCTCCTGGTTGAAAGTCCTGTTTGTTTAACCAATCCACCTCTCTCCCTCCCACCATTAGTAGTCTTTCTCACTGTTTACACTACGTCACTAGCTGTTGTTCATACTAGTCGTTATGAATTGCCATTATGAATTACCCGGATAACCTGATAAGGAGAGGGATGCAGCAAAGAGTCAAATGTAGAAGTGCCCACACAGTTGTTTGGTTCCTACAACACAGAGTTGTTCCATAGTTTGATGGTCTGACAGCTCGTCTGTCTTGTCCCATCTGTGTTGTCAACATGTCTCTTGTTCTTAGATCTCAGCACTTAGTTTAACAAAATGGAACAAATATTCCAAAATTCCAACTAACAGTGAAGTGAACTGATGTTGATCTCCCAGTTCTGAGGGAGATGTACTTCCACACCGTCTGAGAGAGAGAGAGAGAGAAGGTGGCGGGCTCGTTCCTGCCCTTCAGTGTGCTTCATTACCGCCACACAGAGCTTGAAGCTGCCCAACAACACATCATACAGACTGGGGAAAGTAGGAGGAGAGGGATGTGAAAAGATGAAAGAATCGACAATGAGTAAGACGCAGACAAAACGGAGAGGAGGAAGATGGAGACAGGATGTGAGGGGGTGAAACTGACGGAGGAGTGTAGGGAGGTGCTGAAAAAGCAAAAACAATATTTGCAAAGGAGAGAGAGAGAGAGAGAGAGATTGGGTGGAGGTGGGCCAATTTGATGGAGAGGGAGCGATAGAAAGATGATAAATATAATATATATATATATATAAAGAGAGAAAGTGAGTGCTTTTGTGTTTGGTTGTTTGTTTGTTTGTTTGAAGCTCTTCCCACAGAGCACTTTGAACCAATATCACGAATGAAGCACAGAAACTGCTGCAAAACCGGGAGGAGAACCGGGACTGTTGTAGCAACTAAACACACACACACACACACACACATACACATACACACACACACACACACACACACACACACACACACATACACACACACACACATAAAATGTACGCTCCAGATTCGGCAAGAAAGAATATTTTGCGATCCAAACAAATCGCAACTCAAAAAGTACAATTGAATGATACTCAAAGTCAGAAGAAGCAACGGTGATTTACAATGGAAGTGCCCATTGTAAATGATAAATCATCAGCTCAAAGGCAACGTTAAGTACATTTGCCTGCAGTCAGTTCAAATGATATATATATATAGTAAATTGATATGTAGAAGGGTTATCAGGAAGCAGGTTACAGTAAATCTATGAAAGTTCTCTTCTCTGTATTGAATAAAATAGAGTTCAGTGTGAATACTTGCTGAAGAAACATCAGCTTTTCATGGTCAGCATGGTTTTTGTTTACTTCTGGCATCGCGCACCTAGCTTGAAGGTCGGAAGTTGGACATTTAATTATTATTATTATTAAAGGAGTTCCATGATAAATCAGTAAAGTGCTCTTTTAAGGTTAGAAAATCATAGATCATGGTCATTGATTATAGAAACCAAAGTTGATTGTTGTCCATAGCCTTAAATCATGTTTTAATTGGCTGTAAATGCAAACTTAACACTTCATCCACATTTACCTGTTGTCTTGATATATTTAACATGACACATCATGTTGTCCCCACCAATCGGCTGCTCTAATGTAATACTGTATTCATTCGTCAATTCATTTCAGTGGCTTCTAGTTCCAAATGAAATACTTCCTGCTCAAGACGTTTCACATTAAGCCATTTAGCAGCTCAAGGGGGAGTAATCCCTCATTGAACTATAGGATGACTGTGGCTTAGTGGTGAGCAGGGTCTTCCTTCAATCAGAGGATTGGCAATTCAATCCCTGGCTCCACTAGCCCATGTCGTTGTGTCCTTGGGCAAGACACTTAACTCCAGAATTGCTCCTGTAGCTGTGCCTGCGTTGTGTTAAAGTTAGTTAGTGGACCTGATGGGCAGGTGGCATCTTGCTTGGTAACTCTTCCCGTTAGTGTATGAATGGGTGAATGATTACCTTTTATGTCTGTCCAAATAATATACAAGTGCTTTGTGAAACTTACAATACAACATTACCTTGTTTGTGTGTTTGCACTAAGAATATATATATATATACAGTATATACTCCCAAAAAAGAAAAACAGGAAAAAAAACTTTTCATGGGGGAAAAAAAGGGAAGAACCCTTCAGGAGAGCAACAGGCACAAAGACTTCGAGGAATAAGTAGAGTTAGTAATGTGCAATGAAGAGACGTAAATTCATCCATAAGGAGAGAGAGAAGAGGAGAGAGGTGCTCAGTGTATCCTAAAACATCCCCCAGCAGCCTATAAGCCTATAGCAGCATATCAAGGGGCTGGACCAGGGCAAACCTGATTCAGCCCTAACTATAAGCACTATTAAAGAGGAAAGTCTTAAGTCTGTTCTTAAATGAGGTGACTGTGTCTGCCTCCCGGACTGAAAGTGGAAGCTGGTTCCATAAAAGAGGAGCTTGGTAACTGAAGGCTCTTGCTCCCATCCTACTTTTTAGGACTCTAGGAACCACAAGTAGCCCCACATTTAGTGAGCGCAGCTCTCTAGTGGGGCAATATGGTACTACAAGCTCCTTAAGATATGATGGTGCATCACCAATCAAGGCTTTGTAGGTGAGGAGAATAATTTTATTTTACAGAAAGTTAGTGGAGAACAGCTAATACAGTAGTAATGTAAACTCTTTTCAACTGGAGGGACTTAAGAGACTTATTAGAGCAGCCTGATAATAAGGAGTTGCAGTAATCTAGTCTGGAAGTAACAACACATGATTTTTTAAATGTTACGTAGATGAAAAAATGCAGTCCTTGAGATTTGCTTAACGTGGGAGTTAAAGGACAAGTCAAAGATAACGCCGAGATACTTTACAGTGGTGTTGGATGTCAGGGCAATGCCATCTACAGAAACCACATCTGTCCAAGCACAACTTAGAAACTACAAGAAGTATAGTATAACTTTGGATTTCTGAACATGCTAAAAGCTATGCCTGGGGCTGTCATAAGGGTGATACTTGGTACATAAAGAGTTTGGGGGTTCATGGCTTTTTCTAGCTTTTTTCAAAACACAAGAGCAAAAGTGTAGAGAATAGAATAAACTGATCGTCTGTTC
The DNA here is from genome assembly GCF_009769545.1 of Cyclopterus lumpus. Classification (NCBI taxonomy): domain Eukaryota; kingdom Metazoa; phylum Chordata; class Actinopteri; order Perciformes; family Cyclopteridae; genus Cyclopterus; species Cyclopterus lumpus. The sequence goes on from NC_046972.1 coordinate 2,094,374, forward strand.
TGAAGTGAGTTGATTAGGTTAGCATACCCTGCTAGCTAGCTTACTTTCTATAGTAGTAACTTAGTATTACTTTTGAGGCCAAAGAATGTATAATTATCTAAAAGTGTTTTCAAACGGAGAGCTATTGGCATCAGGCTCTGTCCATGTCCTTACTTTGAATCAGCGGCATCGGGGTGCAACGCCTACTTCCGACCCTACCAGCTTGTACACCACAGGCTGCTGCTATCCACCTAATAGAATCTCATTATGCAGCTAAAATAAGAGCGGGTTGTAGCTTAGAACAGGGGAAATGGCGTGCTTTATGACCCGATTAATATAGCAGGTTCTGCTGGATATAATTAACCCTTACAACGTTTACGTGTACTGCTAGAATGGAAAGAATGACTGGTGTAACATTAACTAACTAACATTGTTGGTAACATTGTTTGGGGAGTAAGAAAAAAAGGGTCACTACTACAACTAGAAAGTAATAAATGTAACAAACATAATTTAGGTAAATGCTACACAAGAAGCAGTGTAGTGTCCCACTTTCTTTTGCTTTGAATTATTACAAAATTCTCTACGCTATAAATAATAATAATAATAATAAGACATAGCTGAGGATATTGCTGGGCTCTAAAGCAGCAACAATTCTCATGACCTTTAGTTTGACAAAACATAGTTGCAAATTACCTCTTTCAGGATAGACTTCAGTGCTTTCAAATGTCAGCTAAAAAGGTTTGATACATTTAACACCTCATGGAAGTTTAACCACTCAAATAAGGCTCCACGTCCTTTAGCTAATTAGCGATGCCTCTGTTTTGTGCTATTTTGATCAAAGCAGGGGTTGCGCTTTTTTTTTTTTTGCTTTGGGTTTTATTTTTCTACATGGTCTGCACTCGCCATTATTGAGAAAGAACTGTTGTTACACATAACAGGAATTTTATGTGTTTGTTTTCTCTCAGCTGGAGAAGAAAGAGATGACGCCACCCTTCAAACCTCAAATCACTGATGACTACGGCCTCGAAAACTTTGACACACAGTTTACCAATGAACCAGTGCAGCTAACGCCAGATGATCCGTAAGTACGGCCTCGTGAAGTCATGTTGAATTCAATTACTGTTATCCCAGTAAAGTCAACCGTATGTGAACCACTAAGAGCACTCTTTCAATTCAATTCAATTCAGTTTATTTTGTATAGCCCAATATCACAAATTACAAATTTGCCTCAGAGGGCTTTACAATCTGTACACTACATAATGACAACTTTGACAGTGATGAATCATTACCTGTCAAGATGGTCTTTGCTCTCTGCGATGTTGATAGTGTCGTGAAATGTTAAAACATCAGACATCTAAACAAAAATCTTTGCAGCCCTTTAAAATCACCTTTGAATTAGTCATGATAATCAACCATTACATTACATTACATTACATTACATTACATTACATGTCATTTAGCTGACGCTTTTATCCAAAGCGACTTACAATAAGTGCATTAAACCATGAGTCCAAACTCAGAACAACAAGAATCAAGCAAGTAAAATTTCTTCAATAACGTTAAACTACAAAGTGCTATCAGTAAGAGACATTTAAGTGCTACTAAAGTGCTAAACTACAAAGTGCTATCAGTAAGAGACATTTAAGTGCTGCTAAAGTGTTACTACGGCTCTACCTTCCCTATTCACGGTATAGTCAAAAAAGATGTGTTTTTAGTTTGCGACGGAAGATGTAGAGACTTTCTGCTGTCCTGATGTCAATGGGGAGCTCGTTCCACCAATGAGGAGCCAGCACAGCAAACAATCGTGATTTTGTTGAGTGTTTAGCTCGAAGTGAAGGAGCTACAAGCCGATTGGAAGAAACCGAGCAAAGTGAACGAGCTGGGTTGTACGGTTAGACCATGTCCTGGATGTGAGGTTAGACCATGTCCTGGGTGTGAGGTTAGACCATGTCCTGGATGTAGTACCATAATAAGACTTCAACAATTGTGCATTGTTATTATTATATTAGTGGAAACCATGTCTAATTCTCAAGCCTCTGAGTGTTTCCTATGACATCCCTTGAGTGTCAATTGAAATCCGGCGTTGCTAGGAGACAAACTGTTCCCTTCTATGGTTGGCTGATGTCCGTGCCTTTATAACATTAAACATGTTTGAAGACTGTACTGTTAAGTTTGTATTCCACTCAGAAAGTTGCAGCCTAGTTTGCTTTTCATTCATGTTTTTTCAACACCTGCACACTCAGTGCCACATTCATCCCACGGTGTAGGGGGAGGCGAGTCTCAGTATAAGGTCCAGATGTGGTGATGTGGTGAAGGGGCCCAATTGTGACCACAACCCCGGGTGATTCAAATCACAGAGTAACATGCTGAGTGTTGGTCACAACAGATGGGGCGAAGCAATTGCCAGCCCCCAAGTTAAAAGTAGTGTTCATTTTTCAGCTATTTTTTATGCCTCCGTGCTGGCGACAGCTGGACTCAAATCCAATTATTGGCCATAACTCAAGAAATCATTGTCTAATGGGACAAAATTATGAAGTGATGATATTTTGGACAGACTTGGATGTAAACTGCAACATGACTAGTTAGAGCATACGATCGGTGGGCTGTAATTCTAGTTTATTTAGTCCTGTGTCAAAAGTCCTTGTATGATTGCGTCATAATGGGTTTCACATTTCTGTCTTTGTTCTCCTGTAGTTGTCATTGATAATGATAACTTTCCCCTGACTTCTTATTGTGTGCTGCCGCTTTTGTAAGAAAAAACAGTCAACTTTATTTGTCTCCTTTTTTTATGTCAAGTTTTTAATCTTCAAACCACATTTTTGTCTTGTCACGTCAATGTTAGTGTTTAGCTGTTGGTGTTAGTGTTTTATTAAAATGGAGCCTCATGTTATAGCCAAATTGTATAAGTGGCCAATAGCCCCCAGGACCAATCTACTTTTCCATCCATCCATCCATTATCACCCGCTTATCCGGGGTCGGGTCGCGGTGGCAGCAGGTTCAGCAGGCCGACCCAGGCTTCCCTCTCACCCGCAGCACTTTCCAGCTCATTCTGGGGGATCCCGAGGCGTTCCAAGGCCAGCCGGGAGATATAATCCCTCCAGCGTGTCCTCGGTCTTCCCCGGGGCCTCCTACCAGTTGGACGTGCCCGGAAAACCTCTAATGGGAGGCGTCCAGGAGGCATCCTGACTAGATGCCCGAACCACCTCAGCTGACTCCTTTGGACACGAAGGAGCAGCGACTCGACTCCGAGCTCCCCCCTGATGTCCGAGCTCCTTACCCTATCTCTAAGGCTGAGGCCGGCCACCCTACGGAGGAAGCTCATTTCGGCCGCTTGTATCCGAGATCTCGTTCTTTCGGTCACGACCCAGAGTTCGTGACCATAGGTGAGGGTTGGAACGTAGACCGACCAGTAAATGGTCCGGCTCAGCTCCCTCTTCACCAAGACGGACCGGTACAGCGCCTGTTTTACTGCTGCAGCCGCACCGATCCGCCTATCGATCTCCAGCTCCACCTTACCCTCACTCGTGAACAAGACCCCGAGATACTTGAACTCCTTCGCTTGGGGTAGGCAGTTTGCCCCCACCTGGAGGGAGCAATCCGCCGGTTTCCGGCAGAGCACCATGGCCTCAGATTTTGAGGTGCTAACTCTCATCCCTGCCGCTTCGCACTAGGCTGCAAAACGCCCCAGTGAATGCTGGAGGTCACGGTCCGAGGAGGCAAACAGGACCACATCATCCGCAAACAGCAGAGAGGCGATCCCAAGACTCCCGAACCGGATCCTCTCCGCCCCCTGTCTGCGCCTAGATATCCTGTCCATGAAGGTCACGAACAGGACCGGTGATAAAGGGCAGCCCTGGTGGAGGCCAACACCCACCGGGAACGTGTCTGACTTACTACCGAGGAGACGAACACAGCTCCTACTGCATGCGTACAGAGACCGGATGGCCCGTGCCAACGGGTCCGGCACCCCATACTCCCGCAGCACCCCCCACAAAAACCCCCGAGGGACCCGGTCGAAAGCCTTCTCCAGGTCTACAAAGCACATGTAAACTGGTTGGGAAAACTCCCAGGACCCCTCCAGTAATCTTGCGAGGGTAAAGAGCTGGTCCACTGTTCCACGACCGGGACAGAATCCGCACTGTTCGTCTTGAATCTGAGGTTCGACAAGCGGTCGGAGCCTCCTCTCCAGCACCCTATAGTATATATATATATATATATATATATATATATATATATATATATATATATATATATAATATATATTATACATATTATATATATAAACCTAGGTGACAATTAAAAAAAAGTATTTTTAATGGGGGTTATATATATGGGGCATAATATAGTACATGTTATATATAATATATACATATATTATACATTTTATATAAACTCTAGGTGACAATTTACCGAATTTAGAGAAATTCCAATTAACCTTGTTAATTGGCCATTGTATTTGTGGGAGGAAACCAAAGATCTCGGAGGAAACCCACCTAACACCGGGAGAAACTACACACACAGAGGTTCAATTTTCATTCAATTCAGTTTATTTTGTATAGCCCAATATCACAAATTACAAATTCCCCTCAGAGGGCTTTACAATCTGTACACATACGACATCCCTGTCCCAGGACCTCACATCGGATCAGGAAAAACTCAGAGGTGTGTCCACTAAGCCTGTTCTGAGCAGCACGCTGAAGCTGTGAATGTGTACAGCTAAAAAAGGTGATCGGTAGACCTTTTCATTAGAGGTTGACAAATATGTGAAAAGTATGTTCAGTGGGTGGATGGGCCATCTTTTTCCAGAAAACTTCTGCATCCAATAAAGAAAAACATCCCTGTCTGCGAGTTCCCAACATTGACGTCTTCATCCACATTGATCTGATTAATGCGAACGTGTAGCCTTCAGGATCTGACAGGAGCGCTTGTTTAAGACTGAGGAGGGAAAAGGCTGGAGAGATCTGGCACACCAGACGGTTGCAGGCTCCACGTCTGCAGACCAAAACACAAGCATGGCCTGTTTTCCTCTGTGCAGTCACAAGATTCCATAAGGCTTTGGCAGGCCCCGTCGATAGATATTACCAGGCTTATGTCAGGCAACATTTTCATTTCAATCCATGCTGGATACATTTTCCAAAGTTTATAATTTTCCTGCAAAGATTTTATTGGACTGATTTTAGCAAACCATTTTTTCAACAACCACACTGATCAAAAGCAGGAGCTGAATGGAAAAATGTTATACACCATGCACTCTGCCCAAACTGCATTCGTATTAGCATTTTCATCAATAACATTAGGACATGTAGTAAGAGCTTTGTAAAAACGGATTGTAATTTCAAACAATGGTGAAGCCAACGATCTTTTATAATGTCCTATACTGGATGTCCTAAGGGCTAGGATGCTACCTACAGCTTTTCAACCAATGAGAAGCAATGAGTAAGAATCTGATTATGAAAGGATTTGGTTAATTGTATTTACCGTGATATTTCTGGCCACAATAATTACTGACCAAAGTGAAACGCCTGGCACCAAAACACTAAATCCCTGACCTCTCTCCAACAGCTGTGTCTTTTAACTCTTCGTAGTCTCAACACAATTAATCGTGCAGATGGTGATGAGGCTGAAATCGTTGGACAATATTTCCCTGAAGACATTCACTTGTACACAAAAAGAGTTTGAGTCTGACAAATGAAAACAAAAACCTTCAGGAAGCTCTACTCAACTGAACTCTGTTGGGGTTTTCCATGAGCACAAGGTTAGCTTAGTAACTGGTACTTAGTTTGGTACCATCTCGACATTGTTCCAAGCGAGCTGAGCCGATACTATAAGGTGGAGTTAAAACACAGCAAACCACGAGTAGGTTTAGGTTTTAGGTTTATTTATTTGCATAATATTACAATATTTTACAAAATTACAAACATAAAATGAAATATGCATAAAATAGACAACAAAAGAAAAAGAGAGAAAGAAAGAAAAGAAAAATAATGAAATTGTGTTGAGTGTGTGTGCATGTGAAAGTAAGCATGTTCAGGGATGTTGGATTATACCTCTGGTATTTCCTAAGGAATGGGAATGCTATGTGAAACAACTATAAATATCGATATAACAGCTAAAACAAGAAAACAATGAACACGTATACATAACACTCTTACAAAACAGCAATTACAATTTCTTTTAGGCACTTTTTAAAACATTCTTTTTTTAGGTGGGAAAAGTCATTCCATAATTTGGTTCCCCTAAATCTAAAAGAAAATTGACCTCTGCTAGTCAGTAATTTAGGAGGATGAAGATGTGAAGATTGACGAGTTGAGTATGAGTGAATCTGTGAATTGACCTTGAAGTACGTCTTCAAGGAATATTTCCTTCACCTAAAAGGATCTTATACATAAAAATGCAAGTTAAAGAAATATTAATGTAATAAATAGTAAGAATCTGCAGTTTCTGAAATAAAAGGAGCAGCTGAGAAATGAGACTGTGATTGTGTTGCAATCCTAATCTTTACCAGACTCTTTAATGCCATCCACCACAATATGATGGCGTCTGGCCCTCCAGATAGTCTGATTTGTCTGAGATTGAGATCAAACTTTTGCAGATTGTGTCCAAATCTGTCTTGTTTCATTAAACATTTTGGAAAACAGTTTTACATGACATTTTAAAATCATAAAAATTCTTTTGAGTCATTTCTAGACTCACTTTAACATCATAGGCCTGTTTTGACAGATCATCAATCCTCCTGTTTGAAGAATCAACTATGATCTGTACACATGTTTTGAGTTTTCATGGACAGTTTCCTGTTCAAGCAGAGATTTGTGTGGAAGTCTTTTTGCTGGTCAAACACACTTTAGCCATGATGACATAACATCATAGCCTCAGTGGCATTGTTAGAAGCTTTGGGTGGCATGGCACTGTCCTTAGGCTTCACGGCCTACCATGTTGGATAGAATTGCCAACCACAAGATCACAGACGATCACAGAAACACAGCAGCAGCCATCTTGGAAAAAAGCAGCCACCTAGGGAAAAATGATGACGGGTCAGTGAGAAATTGTCACTAGCGCGACATGGAACATCCTGCACTAACCTGCCATTTTGAAATAGCCAAGCTCCCGTCAATAGTGACTGCATTTTTAAAAATGTACTTTATTATGACTAAATATCAAAACTACGCTGTACTATGTTGTATATTAAGTGTAGAGGATTTAGCAAGTGTTGATGTCACAGCAGTTCCACGAGGATCGCTACGGCGATCAGCTGAGAATCCCACCTACACTGAGGTGGGTATAATGAAGGGTATAATGAAGCCTTAAGATCCAGGCAGCACAAGCCCATCAGGGTAGTGTTACAGCAGGGTTTCATGTCTTTGCTCTCTCCATAACCAAAGAGTATGCGGTTGCACAGCAAGTTTGGCACTGAGAGCCTTCTTGACTTCATGCTGTGAAATAAAGCAGAATTAGAATTGGATCTCCAATATATGGCGCCATGTTTGGTATTCTAACCACCGGTTCAGCAAGGTTGTAGACAATCTTGGAAACAAAGACACCATCGTGGCTTTTTCCTGCTTGTGCGACATTGTGAAATAGCCGGGCACAGAGCAACAAGGGCTCCCAGTGTTAATTTGGAGCTTATTAAATGCCCATCATGCTGTGCAACCATGACAGATGTCTTTGGGTAGCTACCATGGCTCAGTTTAAAGATGCTGTACACCTCTGCTGTTCACTAGACACTGAACGTCAAACCAGCCTTGGAGTGGGTGAGCCTCGAAGCTCATTAAGGGCCTGCAAAGAGACGGCTCTGACGCTCATCCCAGCTCATTTGTGACAGCGTTTGACGAGGGGAGTCTGTGACTAGGGAGGCAATTGTCGTTACGGTTGGGGTGGTGCAGTGAGGGAAGAGGGAGATGAGTAGGAGAAAGGGTTGGGGAGCGCACTGCCAGTTCAGTAGTGGAGATATCAACCTGGCATCAAACACCCACAGCACATCAAAAGAAGAAGCATGCCTCCTCCCTGCGTCTCGCAGACTATCTCCACACCCCTTTCTCTTCCCTCTGTTACCAAGGAGAGGGGCTGATGTCGCCCACTCCTGCTCTGGGAGGGGGTGATGCAAAAAAGCTCTCCAGTCTCCCCTCTCTCCCACTCGTGTTGGGCTTGGCATTAGAAGAAAGAGAAGTGGGTGCTGTGTAGGGAGAGAGAAGGGTAAACCCTCCGTGTTTGAGATTTACATTGCGACATTAAAAGCTAGATTTGCTGGGGGCCCTTGCCAGCATGGGAAGGGGGAGGGGTAACGGGAGAGAGGCTTTTGTTTTTTTATGCCAGCTCCCTGTCTTCAAAAATGGCAGCTTCACCCAGTCTCCAGAGAAGCATACTTTCTTTTTCTGTAGCCTTGGTCCTTTCCAGGCCTTGATTATGGAGGTCTGCTTGGATCTTAATGCATATTATGTATTGCCCCTAAGCCTAAGGATCCAGGACCTACACTGTTTGGACATCATACTAGTACATGTAACAAACTTCTGCCCCACAAAATCACGTGTCATGTTGTGTCCATCGGTTTCACAGGCAACATATGTATATTATACAGTGGTGTATAAAGTACCCAAAAGCAATACATATTTACTGTATTTAAGTATCAAATTTTATGATATTAAATATACTTAAGCAATTGAATCGCCACCTTAACGTGGTGGAGGAGTTTGAGTGGCTCAGTGATCCTGGGAGCTATGTTGTCCGGGGCGTCAGCCCCTGGTAGGGTCTCCCAAGGCAAACAGGTCTCGGGGGAGAGCCCAGACTAAGAGCGGTTCAACAAACCCTGATGATAAGCAGCCCACGGATTGTAGCCACCTTGCCCGGACAAGGGAAACCGGGGCACCCTCCCGGAGCCAGACCCAGGAGGGGAGCTCGTCGGCGAGCGTCTGGTGGCCGGGCTTTCGCCCATGGGGCCCGGTCGGGCTCAGCCCGAAAGAACAACATGGAGCAGCTGTCACCCTGTGGACCCACCACCCGCAGGGAGAATTATCGGGGTCGGGTGCTATGTAGACCGGGCGGCGGGCCAGGCGGGAGACCTGGGCGGGCCGATCGCCGGCAGCATAGACTAGCTCTAGGGACGTGGAACGTCACCTCACTAGCGGGGAAAGAGCCGGAGCTGGTGCAGGAGGTGGAGCGGTACCAGCTAGATATAGTTGGGCTCACCTCCACGCACAGCATGGGCTCTGGAACCAAGCTCCTGGAGAAGGGTTGGACTTTGTCCTTTTCTGGAGTTGCCCAGGGTGAGAGGCGCCGGGCGGGAGTGGGGATACTCACGAGCCCCCGGCTGAGCGCCGCTGTGTTGGAGTTTTCCCCGGGGAACGAGAGGGTCGCCTCCCTGCGCCTACGGGTTGCGGGGAGTAAGGCTCTGACTGTTGTTTGTGCTTATGCACCGAACAGCATTTCGGAGTATCCGGCCTTCTTGGAGTCGGTGGGAGGGGTCCTGGAAAGGGCGCCGCCTGCCGACTCCATAGTTCTCCTGGGAGACTTCAACGCTCACGTGGGCAATGACAGAGAAACCTGGCGGGGCGTGATTGGGAGGAACGGCTTGCCCGATCTGAACCCGAATGGTGTTTTGTTGTTGGACTTCTGTGCTAGCCACAGTTTGTCCATAACAAACACCATGTTCGAACATAAGGTGGCTCATAAGTGTACCTGGTACCAGAACACCTTAGGCCGGAGATCAATGATCGACTTTGTAATCGTATCATCTGATCTGCGGCCGTATGTCTTGGACACTCGGGTGAAGAGAGGAGCAGAGCTGTCAACTGATCACCACCTGGTGGTGAGTTGGATCAGATGGCGGGGGACTCGGCTAGAGAGACCTGGCAAGCCCAAACGTGTAGTGAGGGTGAACTGGGAACGTCTGGCAGAGGATCCTGTCCGGGAGGTCTTCAACTCCCACCTCCGGAAGAACTTCTCACAAATCCCGAGGGAGGCTGGGGACATGGAATCCGAGTGGACCTTGTTCAAAGCCTCTATTGTGGACGCGGCTGCTCGGGGCTGTGGCCGGAAGGTCATCGGTGCCTGTCGTGGCGGCAACCCTAGAACCCGGTGGTGGACACCGGGGGTGAGGGTAGCCGTCAAACTGAAGGAGGCCTTTCGGGCCTGGCTGGCCCAGGGGTCTCCTGAAGCAGCTGACGGGTACCGGCGGGCCGAAAGGGCTGCAGCGATGATGGTCGCGGAGGCTAAAACTCGGGCATGGGAGGAGTTCGGGGAGGCCATGGAGAAGGACTTTCGGTTGGCCTCAAGGAAGTTCTGGCAAACCATCCGACGGCTCAGGAAGGGAAAGCAGGGTCTACCCCAGGCTGTTCTCAGCAGGGGGGGGGAACTGCTGACCCGGACTGGGGACATCGTCGGGCGGTGGAAAGAGCACTTTGAGGAACTCCTAAACCCGGCCAACATGTCCCCCGGAGAGGGGGCAGCGCCGGAAGACTTTGGGGTGGATTCACCCATATCCCTGGCAGAGGTCGCTAAGGTAGTCAAAAAGCTCCTTGGTGGCAAGGCGCCAGGGGTGGATGAGATCCGCCCTGAGATGCTGAAAGCGCTGGACATTGTTGGGCTGTCTTGGTTGACACGCCTTTTCAGTGTCGCATGGGGGTCGGGAACAGTGCCCATGGACTGGCAGACCGGGGTGGTGGTTCCCATCTTCAAGAAGGGGGACCGGAGAGTGTGCTCGAACTATCGTGGTATCACACTGCTCAGCCTCCCGGGAAAAGCTTATGCCAGGGTGCTGGAGAGGAGGCTCCGACCGCTTGTCGAACCTCAGATTCAGGACGAACAGTGCGGATTCCGTCCCGGTCGTGGAACAGTGGACCAGCTCTTTACCCTCGCAAGATTACTGGAGGGGTCCTGGGAGTTTGCCCAACCAGTTTACATGTGCTTTGTAGACCTGGAGAAGGCTTTCGACCGGGTCCCTCGGGGGTTTTTGTGGGGGGTGCTGCGGGAGTATGGGGTGCCGGACCCGTTGGCACGGGCCATCCGGTCTCTGTATGCCTGCAGTAGGAGCTGTGTTCGTCTCCTCGGTAGTAAGTCAGACACGTTCCCGGTGGGTGTTGGCCTCCGCCAGGGCTGCCCTTTATCACCGGTCCTGTTCGTGACCTTCATGGACAGGATATCTAGGCGCAGCCAGGGGGCGGAGAGGATCCGGTTCGGGAGTCTCGGGATCGCCTCTCTGCTGTTTGCGGATGATGTGGTCCTGTTTGCCTCCTCGGACCGTGACCTCCAGCATTCACTGGGGCGTTTTGCAGCCGAGTGCGAAGCGGCAGGGATGAGAGTTAGCACCTCCAAATCTGAGGCCATGGTGCTCTGCCGGAAACCGGCGGATTGCTCCCTCCAGGTGGGGGCAAACTGCCTACCCCAAGCGAAGGAGTTCAAGTATCTCGGGGTCTTGTTCACGAGTGAGGGTAAGGTGGAGCGGGAGATCGATAGGCGGATCGGTGCGGCTGCAGCAGTAAAACAGGCGCTGTACCGGTCCGTCTTAGTGAAGAGGGAGCTGAGCCGGAAGGCAAAGCTCTCCATTTACTGGTCGGTCTACGTTCCAACCCTCACCTATGGTCACGAACTCTGGGTCGTGACCGAAAGAACGAGATCTCGGATACAAGCGGCCGAAATGAGCTTCCTCCGTAGGGTGGCCGGGCTCAGCCTTAGAGATAGGGTAAGGAGCTCGGACATCAAGGGGGAGCTTGGAGTCGAGTCGCTGCTCCTTCGTGTCGAAAGGAGTCAGCTGAGGTGGTTCGGGCATCTAGTTAGGATGCCTCCTGGACGCCTCCCATTAGAGGTTTTCCGGGCACGTCCAACTGGTAGGAGGCCCCGGGGAAGACCGAGGACACGCTGGAGGGATTATATCTCCCGGCTGGCCTTGGAACGCCTCGGGATCCCCCAGAATGAGCTGGAAAGTGCTGCGGGTGAGAGGGAAGCCTGGGTCGGCCTGCTGAACCTGCTGCCACCGCGACCCGACCCCGGATAAGAGGGTGATAATGGATGGATGGATGGATGGAAATATACTTAAGTATTGAAAGTAAAAAGCATAAAAAAGCAAAGGGTCAGCATTTTTAGAATGATGAAGTTTATTCTTTTAAGTGCTGTGGCCACCATGACCAAGGACAATGAGTTGTGTTGAAAATAATTGGGTTGGCTCTGACCCATCCAGGAGCAACAATGTTCAACATAATGTATTGTACATATGTATACTTTTGCATCTACTAGGAAGTTATCATCATAATTCTCCAAAAAGCAATATGACGCTATGAAAAAGTTGTAATAGTGCGTTTATGAGTATGCTCATTCCGACTAGAGGATGTAGAGGACAAATGCATAATATTGTAAACTCCTTGTAAACTCCTCTGGGCCTGATGTGAACACAATAGACAAAGGTTTTGCTCAAGCTGAATCTGCAATTGGGCGACTGCTTCCATCATAACTCGATCTGATCATCCACAAAATTACTCAAATATCAAAACATGATCAATACTAAAGCAGCACCGAAAGTAACAACCCAGTTATTACTTGAAACTGAAAAATGTCCTGTTCATCTTCAAAAGAAGTTTGAAGGTAGTTAATCCAGTTATTGTAGGAAGTGAATCCAGAATTGATGCCCTTTTATTGATGCAAGTGGCACATTTCCATCCTAAACAGATTTATTTTTGTTATCTTATTGGATTTTCACTAATGGGTGGGAACTTTTTATTTTTATTTAAGAAGTGCCTCTAAGATCTAATTGATTACCATGGCTCTGATTGCACTTATCTATGATAGAACATTTCTTCACCCATTCTGGCTTCAGTCAGAAGTTTTAAGTTCTCGCTCTTTTTCGTCCTGCGATGCTAAACAGCCTTTCACAGGCCGCTGAGGCAGGTAGAGGTGTGCTCAGCTTCACAGACAGCTGTGCGCACAGCTTGCACACTCTGACGCGGTTCAAACCGTAATGCTGCGCTCTCGCTGTCAAACCTATGGTGTGGTGGCTAGCTAACGTTACGTTAACTAACATTAGCCAACTAGTACTGCAATGATTATAGCTAGCGATCTGTCTACTACACTAATTGTCTCATTTGATTTACGATAGATAGCTAACGTTAGCCTAACATACACCATGTATAGCTAAATGAGAAAATCAGACACCTGTCTCCACCCCTCCCCCGCCAAAGATATACTCCAATCCGTTGTTGGTCTTCGTCACCACCGTCGTTTGTTGTGGGAGTAGCAGGTGCTTATTTCTGCTTCCATCATGAAATCAGTCATCGCAGAGTGGAATTCTACTCATGTAGTCACTCACTAGCTAGCATCCTGGGCATCACTGGGAATAATAAAAAAAACGTGGCTTTGAGAACACTGCGCATTAATGTGATTAACCAATGATTTAACTTGCAAGCTAGCACCACTGATTCAACCTGCTTGCTTGAAGTCTGTTCCACCACAGTCCCCGACGTTGGTCTCATGATTAATTTTTTTTCTAAAGATAAATTTGATTTTGTAGCGAGTAAAGAAGGTTAAGTAAAAGTGAAAGAAATGTAAATAGTAAAGTACAGATATCCCAAAAAATCAACTTAAGTACAGTAACAAAGTATTTCTACTTCGTTACTATACACCACTGCTATTATAGTTAGCATTCTATCTTTTGGAATGCCCAAATCCCTGTGCACCTTGTCTCTGCAAGACTCACAAGTCGGCCTCTACTAGTGAAGACCATCTCTCAGGCTCGTCCGGTATTGCTAGACTTCACACCATCTCCCCAGTAGGAGTTGCTGATGACATAAAAGGATTTATGTCATCATTCAACATAGTTAAACCATTTTTACTTTGTCTCACCTCCCAAAGCCAGTAAGCACATATTTGTATCCACTTCCGTCTTTTAATTGTATCAAATTCAGTCTGAATACAACATGAGAACTAATCAAAACTCGATTTTGTGGAAAAGTGGATCAGTATTACACAGTAGTTGCACTGGAAATACGAACATTTACTGGTACCATTGATGTTTTAGATGGTTGCAATCATTACTTGGATTGACAATAGCTGCAGTCTTGTAGAGTGAACTTCTTGGTTTAATATTGGAAGAAAATGTGATTTGTTTTCCAAAAGCACTTATACTTAAAATACATGTTCTGTCTCTCCCACTTCACCCCCTCCTATCCTCTGCCCCGTTCTCCTTCTATCCTCTTCATTCTGCATCTGGCAATGCTTTCAAGTCATCCAGGCCTGGGAAAGAAAAAGAGGCAACATTTACATTGGTTGAACACACTATTTGTTTTGGTCAACTTCCAAACCCTCTCCTCTCTCTTTTGTGTGTCCCTCTTTGTGTTTATTTTCTTACTCTGTTCTATGAAATAATTTTCTAAATGTAATTCTTTATATTGGTGGTTGGCCGACTCCTACGGTGAAAGTACTTCACATTAATTCAGATGGAGGAGAACGACTTGCTTCATCAGTATTCTAGTCAGCGAACTGAGGAAAGACACTGTAGCATTTCATTCACTTGTCCTTGCGCTCTCTGTGGGTAGTATCTGAAACCTGTTCAACACTGGCAGAGGCCCCTAAAGTGAGACCCCCATCCACCTGGTAGACCAGCGGGAAGGCCAGTAAACACACCTATTGTTTTAACTTCAAAGCCTCCTGCCCAGTGTCTGAAGGGAGAAAGCCTCTCGGCCTTTCCCCAGCGAGAGGCCTCCTTCTTGAGCTTCAGTTCCTCCTCTCACCATCACCACTTACACTCACAGATGAGTAAACAGCCTGTTGCTGCAGGAGAAGCAGCCAGCAGTGTTGCTAAGGAAGGACGTTTATTTTTACACAGCCATTTGGAGCCCACTAGTTATGGGGTTCCGCTCCATTCACCTGTGATGCCTTTGTTAATGGAAGCAGCATACTCAGGAAGCAAAGAAGCAGTTTGAGTTCCTCTACTGATTAGTCCACACCGTGTTCTTTCTGTCTCACTCGACATGTTCTAAGAGATGCCATTTTACAGGGTTTAAGGATTTATTCTGAGTGAAAATAACTGAGACACATTAACCCATCAGATGGTTTCCAGGGTGTAGACTTTCTGCAGGACAGCAGAAGCAGGTACCAACACAAAAAGTGAGTTTTTGTTGAGTGCATTATCACTCAAGAACTGTCCCAAGTCACTTTTAAAAAAAGAGTTCAATTCAACTCAATTCAGTTTATTTTATATAGCCCAATATCACAAATTACAAGGGCTTTACAATCTGTACACATACGACATCCCTGTCCCAGGAACTCACATCAGATCAGGAAAAACTCCCAATAAATAGAAAAATAACCTTTGACAGGGAAAAAAGGGAAGAACCCTTCAGGAGAGCAACAGAGGAGGATCCCTCTCCCCGGATGGACAGAAGCAATAGATGTCATGTGTACAGAATGAACAGAGTTACAGAGTTACAACACATTCAATGAATATGACAGACAGAGTTGTGATGAATACCAGTTATGGACATGCACCAATCTGATTCACTGGCGACATCAGTGTGAACTTCTTTAGGTCACACCAGTGAGTGGTGGAGCAATCCATGCGTCTTGGTGAGATACGTGGTTCTAGAAGTGGCTACTCGCAGGGCTAGCTTGTTTTACCTCCATTACCAAACCATTCCTCTCTGTTTTATTAAAGATCAGCACCATCAAGATGGTTTGCTTTTGGTCAGGCTGCAAATTAGTGGGTCAAAATTCACAGAAGTTTAACTTGCCGATTGGATTTACTTGCGCGCTGATAAGACAACACCTTTAATTCTTCGCTCTGTCTCCCTCTCCTTAGGGACGTCATCAAGAGAATAGACCAGTCAGAGTTTGAGGGATTTGAGTACATCAACCCCCTGCTGCTATCCACAGAAGAGTCTGTATGAAGGGGAGACGAGCTTCCTCCTTCGCCCACCTACTGTCTGTCCAAGCTGCCGTCTCAGCCAAAAAACACTCACAAGCCAACTCTGAAAGGCGAGGAGGAGGAAGAGTAAAGGACAACAGGAAGGAGGACCTCACCCTCTGGACCTTGTCAACGAGGCAGAGCAAACTGGAGAATGGGAAAGGTTCCTTCCTGGACCGTTCAGATTGTATCGTTGGAATACCAAACTCGTCTTTTCTTGGTATCTACAAGGAATACAAAGACTTCAAGAACATTCCCTGACGTTATGTTGTCTTCTCCTTTTCTGTTCTGTTTCTCCTTCGGCTTCATTCCGTTGTCCATCCTCATGTCAAAGCTTCATGATTTGAACTGTTTCATTCCGTGCCTGCCACCATGAACACATCTCACATCCCTGGAGAAATATGACAGTTCTGTTGAAGAACTTGAAATTGTACGTGCACTTTTTTTCTTTTGATTAATTTTGTTCTATTTTGGGGGAGGAGGGGCGCAACACCTCACACAAAACAAGAATGTAGAATGACAAAAGAAACAAAATTAAGTCATTATTGTGTATTATATTGTAGGTAGTGAATCCAGAATTGATGCCCTTTTATTGATGCAAGTGGCACATTTTCATCCTAAACTGATTTCTTTTTGTTATCTTATTGGATTTTCACTAATGGGTGGGGGGGTGACAACTTTTTCTTTTTATTTAAGAAGTGCCTCTAAGATCTTATTGATTACCATGGCTCTGATTGCACTTATCTATGATAGAACATTTCTTCACCCATTCTGGCTTCAGTCAGTAAAGACCAACTGATACCATGGCTAGACTTACAGCGTTGGTCCAGACCGCTCAGATGTTTTATGGAATCATGGAGCACACTCGCATCTGTCCTGAAAAATGACTGCATCTTTCTAGTTTTAATAGCGTAGAACAGTTTATTTGTGCCAAGCAAACATCAGATTTGACAAGTAAGAGACAAAGCATTTTCACAACACCATGATCGTTTAGAAATGTCAGATGGCCGTCGTCCATACAGTCCCGTATCGGTATAAAAGGTGTACACGGGCCACGATTGACCTGCTGCCCATCCCAGGCCGGCAGCTTTAGTAACACATCAAATCTGCTGAAAAACAAAGCAGCGCCTCGGCTTCAACCTCCACAGTGCGTACAGGCTTGGTCAGAGTCTTCTACACCAGCTGCCACTGCGTGACCATCTGCAGCCAGTTGGAGATGTCACGTGACCGGTGGGCTGTGCTGTCTGGTAGAAGTGTTTCCATTTCCATGTTTGGGCTCATTGTGTGTTTCATCCCCACGCCAAGGTGCAACTACAGCTTAGTGCAAACTAGACGTACGTCTTTCTGCAGTCAAAACTCTTGGTAAACTGATCAATACAATTATAATGTATTGTATCTATAGTTGTTTCTAAAAGGAATAAAAGATGGTCTTTAGAAAAGCTCCGGGCCGTTGTACGTGACTGTAGTGGACAGGACAAAGAGGAACGGCAGTGTTGAGTTCTAAAAGCATCAGGAAACTAAAAAGATATCAAACATATGATTTTGACTTAAAAGCACAGGATATGTACATCAGCAGATATTAAGTTTCACTTCCCATGTTTCCTTTCGTTATATTGTCACACGGAGAGGAACACGATGCTCTGTACATTCGTTTGTTGGTATTTTCTTCACTTCAAATTGAAGTTTGCATTCCACAGTCCTCAAACTATAGAATAACTTGGACTAAACTGTGGGATAATTACAACTCTACTTCCGTCACCTCCCAGACATTGTTAATGTTACCCAATCCACTAAATACTTCATTCAAATCAAAGTCTGTCAAGTTTTTCTAATAGCTGTGGATGACGGGTTATCACGCTAGAGATTAATAAAAGTCGATTACATCTAAAAACGAATCGATTGTTCTTCGAAGTCTACCACAACATTATGGAAAGGGCTGCTTACTCCGGTCGGTCCGTTCACTCCGAGAAGTCTCGTTCTGAATTCTAGTCACATCCTCTCAATATTCAGCCAAGCAAAACAAACAAATGCTCCTCTTTACAACTCTTACTCACATTTCCACCGTAGTCTCCTAGCAACAAGACACATGAACAAACAGAAAGGTAGAGAAAAAGGTTTTATTTATCTGCAGGGTTCTTTCCATAGTGTTTTCAGACACAAAACTCAGATATTTTCAATCGCTTTTTTAAAATGACAAACACATTAACACAGACTTAGAGCATGTAACCATCAAATGATAAATAACAGAAATAATAGACACAATTAATGTGATGCGATGGGAGATTTACCATATAATCCAAGCAGGGTTACCATATCTTGTAAAATTGTACTCTTATTCCTCAACCAATAAGTTATTTTCTTTACCCAACTATCCATTTCAAGGAGCCACATTCCTATTGAGGGAGATAATTCCATGTTGTAACGTTACTCAATAAACAAGTCCAATAGAAGGACAACACCATGAATACTGGAGACACATCACCCTTTAGTCGAGTGTAAAAAGGTTTCCTCTTCTAGGCCACATCTAAAACAAAAGGGGCAAATTATTGCAGAAGAATGTGAAAAAAGGTCAAAAGTATGAGTTTTTAAACTAGATTTATTCACATGCGGTTGTGGTTCCCTGAAGTTGGAGAGGTTGGGACAGTGGTGGTTGTGCCAAACAAATATAAATCAAGTTAAAACTAGGCCTGGCTAACTACCTCTAGGAAAGAAACAAACTAAATGGCTTCACATGCTTCTCTAACAATGTTCTACCATAACAAATACAGAAGGAGCACCAACCAATAACCTAATGTTTCTAAACACAACGTATCTACGTATCCTCTCACCACAGACCTTCTCACCTAGCAGTGCCAGTCTGCATGGCGTCAAACAAAAACCGCCCCAAACTCTTCCTGCTTCCTCCTTTTCAAACGGGGCCCTCAGCTGATTGGCCAGTTGCCTTCGGGAACCCAGGTGCAGCAGGATTGGCCTCTACAGGTGGCAACTACAAGGGGCGAGGGGAGAAACACACAACACTGACACTGTTCTGTTTGTTCAATGTATATGGAGTGGAGTCGAGCTGATGGAGGAACTATGTTGATTTATATATACAGGTAAAAATAGAGGTAACACCATTTCTGCACAATTCAGATTTATTCCCAGGTCTCTCATCTAATTCTGGATCTGTACAAATTATTGTTTAATAAAGTCGACAGGAGCTTCACACAGTAATAAATTGTTTTCAACAGTGGTTGTTCGGCATAACACAATCCTTACGCAGGAGTCATAGAATGTTATTATTCCACCAAACTTCATGGTCAACTCTCGTGAAGTCACTTCATTGCAGATAACTGAAGAACTATTTTATTTGTCAGGAACTATTTCTGTTGAACCTGTTCAGAATACATACAGATCTGTTCCTCATAGCAGTGCTCTAGGTGACTGGTGCCTTTCTCCGACCATCATCTCAAAGATCTTTGGTCTGTTTCTCCATGAAGGGGTTTCAGGGGAGAACAAGCTCTTCCCCAGAGCGATTTGTAGCCCGTTTAACGACGTTCTCCTTGAACCGATGTCGAAAACTGTTGTCATGAGTCACTTAGACCCCAAAACACGGGTCTTAGGGTCCAGGTTGAAAGATACCATGTTACCATTATGTTTTTATACCTGTCCATATCAACGTGGACCTATCTTAATAGTCCAACATGTGTGACCATGAGGAGGCAAGAAATGCAAGAATGTCCTTGTATGCAGGCTGCAAACACAACAGTTTATTTTGTACCACATTTCATTCAATTCAGTTTATTTTGTATATCACAAAATCACAAATTACAAATTCCCCTCAGAGGGTTTTACAATCTGTACACATACGACATCCCTGACCTTTGACCTCACATCGGATCAGGAAAAACTCCCCAAAAATAGAAAAAAGGGAAGAAACCTTCAGGAGAGCAACAGAGTTACATAAACATGTGCATCGGCTGTTCTTCTTCGGACTCAGCCTGCCTCTTGTGTCAGGTTTAGGGACTACACCAAGCCCAATATTCTAGAGAACCGACCACGAGTCCATGACATTGACTATTGAACTCTCAACTATCCAAAGTTGGCATCAAATGCTTGATCAGATTCTCATTCTTGGGTTGTATTTAATTATTTGGTCACATATGTCTTGAATGAAATTAGGAAACCTCTCCAACAGCTGCCCAGTGTGAAGCCAGCTCGGTGCTGCGCTGGTCAAATCAAGTATGCACAAGCCGTGAGTTGAGGTTCAGGTTTAAGGCCGTTTCAGTTTCAGTAAGACTGGGATCTGTTGACCGAAAGAGCTCGAGGCCTCTGTAGTGAGCTCTGCTGATCTCTACGCCTGTGAAGAGCTCTCCATTGACTGATGTGGCTGATAGAATCTGAAAACCACATAACAGGATTAATTAGCTGATCCTGAGTCAAATGGTCTCAATTAGCTGTAGGGCCTTCACACACACACACACACACACACACACACACACACACACACACACACACACACACACACACACACACACACACACACACACACACACACACACACACACACACACACACACACACACACACACACACACACACACACACACACACACACCCCAACATCCGAGGAGGCTTCTTCCTCCAACCCCTCAAACTCCATCTCATTTGCTGCATTTTATGAACGCCATCATTAGTTGATCTGTTTGCACATTGGTTGTTTTTTTGAGGGGCCAAAGGATGAACTGGGAGTCCTGAAAACCACTTTGCAGAACAGTGAAGGCCACTCAAACATCGAGGAAACAGAAAATCTTGAACTAAAAATGAATGAAGTCGGTCCGTGATTCATGTTCCAAAATAATGCTGGTTTGATATGCTTCATTTTGCTTCAATGCATATTTGTAAATATGTGTAATTATTAAAAATGATACTGGTTTTCCGTGAAATGAGTCCTTCCTCTTTGCAGAGGCTCCAGCTGTGAGCCCTCCTCACATCCTCTGATCACCGCTACTCTGTTCGTACTGGGAGATTAGAACATTGCAATAATCCACTATTCATCATCTAACTAACACCTTTTTCTGTGTTTATTTGATACAAATAATACAAACTTGAAGTGTACTAGAAATTAATATTAAAACATCTGCAGTGGAGTCTTTGAAAACTGCATTGAAGCAGAGCTTCAGTTTGTTCAGTTGTTACAAACCAACGATGACTACGTCCACTTCTTAGTCTATGGGGCACACTATTTAACAACTTATGTTATGATAAACTATACAATGAAATATTTGATGACATACTATGACCACTCAAGGCGCATTCACACATTGATGGGAGGGGCTAAGGATCCATGTGCCCATCAGCAGTAACTAACATTCATACACACATTTAATTTACCTCTCATTTTCCATGTTTTCACAAATGTATTAAGTCCCCAGTATAACGTTTGGTCACAACACAGAAACTTGTTCTATATGTGTTGGCGCACAGAGTTCATTCACAACATAAAACAACAGTATGGCTGCTACTAACTCTGAAGGAATCAATATTCCATTTACATTATGGGGTGAGCCAAAACACACGTGGGTCTATATTCATTCTTATCTGGAGCCAATATCTATTTTTGCTTTCTCAACATATGTTCCTTTACAGAGAATTGCGTTTTGAGTATCCCTTTTAATCTTGTAATAACATGATATATTACAGTTACTCAAAGACCCTCGAAAATACTGTGATTTAAGTTTTAGGTCACATCACCCACCCCGAAAATTGGTTAACTGCTTTCCAGGTTTCCCAGGACGCATGGGAAACCCACAATATGATCCCGAGTGTGTGTGCATCTCCTCCTGGACGGCAGCCAGCTGTCGGCTCACCAGGTCATGTCCACATTCACCTCTGACAGACACTGGGCCAGGTGGCCGTCACAGTCCATTTGGGTGAACCTGGAGAGACAGGAACAAGGAGATCTCCTGTTTGTACTGACAGTTAGATCGGACTTAAAAATGTAGCAGCAGAATTTGGCCTTCGGGGCTTCCGTAGACGGCCATTTAAGCTACTGATAAAGTTGTCAAGGAGTATGCACAAGCATTCTTTTTTTATGAGATTATATTTGAACACATCATCATAGCGTGATCATTTGCATTCGCCCAATACTATGCTTTACTGAATAGTTTGAGTGCATCATAATCAAGTCTGAGCAGCATTATGGGGATGAGTTACAATATAATAAGTGTCTGTTTAGTTTAGCTGTTTTTCAAGGTTGTTTCTTCCACATAGAGTGTGTGTGTGTGTGAGAGAGTGTGAGTGAGTGAGTGAGAGAGTGAGTGAGAGTGTGTGTGAGTGTGTGAGAGTGTGTGTGTGTGTGAGAGAGTGAGTGAGTGAGTGAGTGAGTGAGAGAGTGAGTGAGTGAGTGAGTGAGTGTGTGAGTGTGTGAGTGTGTGTGTGTGTGTGTGTGTGTGAGAGAGTGAGTGAGTGAGTGAGTGAGTGAGAGTGTGAGTGTGTGAGTGTGTGTGTGTGTGAGAGAGTGAGTGAGTGAGTGAGTGAGTGAGTGAGTGAGTGAGTGAGTGAGTGAGTGAGAGTGTGAGTGTGTGAGTGTGTGTGAGTGTGAGTGTGTGTGCATGCATACATGTGTCGTTACAGTTTTTGTTGACATAAACGATCATCATGTGAATGTGACCGGATTCTGTGGAGACCGAACCACAATCCGCGCCTCGACACAAAATGAAGGGAAAGCTGTGAATAAAAGGCAGTTGAACAAAGAGCCGTGGAGTGGGACCGAAACTCAATTCAAGGTACTTTGGTAGGAAACAGAAGAGAGGAGAGACAATCCCTACGTTAGTCTGGTTTTAGTGAAAATAAGCGTTTGTAGCGTCTCTTACCCGACAGGGAACACCATCAGACACATGGGGCAGCTCCGCAGCCCTCCCCTCCCCCCTGCTGCTGCTGCTGCTGCTGCTGCTCCTCCTCCTCCTCCTCCATCTCCATCTCCTCTGACACTTGTGTGCACCTCCTCTTCCTCCTGCCTCTGCAGACAAACTCGGCTGTTAGACACCTTCACCTGGTTTGCGAGAGGCCGTCTGCTGACCGGTCCAGTGTCTTCCTCTTGCTCTCTTCCTGTCCTCCCCTTGTGTATTCCTACACTCAATGGTCCGGCTGATGATGCCAGCCCCTCCCAGCTGTGGAGGGATGGCGGTGGTCTCTTGGCGAGGGCTTGTAGAGATGTTGTCTTGCCGTCTTGACTTTGCCTGTTGTGAGACGACGCCGGTCTGGCGGGCGAATCTGGTCCAAGTTGGGTGTGTACTGAGAGGTCCTGCTGGGAGGAGCGGATACCGACAGGATCTGGACTCCATGAAGTCCTCGGAGAAGGTGGAGAGGGTTCAGGAAAGGGGGCCACCTCTTCGCTGAGGTCACACCACCACTGTTCATCTGGCTTTATCGCTGTGGGTTTCTAAAGCAGCACGAGGAAAGAACAGAGGCAACACTCAATGCCAGCAGCATTTTAATTGAAGGGACAAATGATTCAATTTGCAACATATCAAAAAAAGACATCAAAATTATTATTTAAAAAAGGAAAGTCAACCATGTTCATTGTTGTGATATTTACAAAAAACGACATACATTATAGCCCATCCGCATTAGAAACGTTCAGGCCATCTCCCTGCATCTCTCTTAGGTTTTGGTAGCAGTCTTTTGTCAAAACAATCTAATCCAATAAACACACTCAACCCAGTAGGACTATACCGCTGCAGATGGATGCGGAAGATCTGGAACCAGGTCCCAGTGCTGATTCTCCAGGTAGGGCAGAGCAGACTTCAGCACCAACACCCACAGGCTCTCCTCCGCAGGCAGCTGCTCGCTGCTCCACCACACCGACCTGTAGAGCAGATATTACATACAGCATATTACATACAGCTACTCGTACCATATCTGTTCAAGCCCTCACCCAGTGTTTCTAAATCACAAGAAATGTGCAGCTTTTTTAATCACGAGTTTCCACGTGTATAAACATTGGATTTAATCTTCCAAACCCCGTCAGGATATGATGCTGGGTTGTTCCTTTTTCAAAATTATTTTGTATGCATTTTTAATCTGGCAATGAAATTATTTATGAAAGCGCTCTTTGATCTGGTGCACCGTGTCTGCTTGTGTGAAGAACAAAGTAAGAGGGATTCACATTGCGTATATTAAAATGTCGAAGGCAAAAATACACTCGCATTTTTAGAAACAGGGTGATTTAAGTGTATGAAGTGTTGTGCTATACAAATGCCTAATAACCACTTTATCTGTGAAATCTCCAATGCAGATTCTGTTAAATGTCGTGTTGTTGATTTACTGTTTGACTACTCTCCATCCATCAGCTCACTCCCATTTGGTTGTTTCCATTTGAGGGGGAACTTCTCCTTAAAGCTGCCAAGGAATTAGTCTTACACTAAGTTATGACTCATTAGGGTGCATCTGTGCAATCTAAGATAACCTGGAATAAATCAAAACCTTACTTTAATATGTTACATTTTAGTTAGTTAGTTTGGTCTAATTTGAAGACCATGAAACATGCCGGTGTTACGGTTTAACAAGCGACCGTGTTAACTGGCGACTTTCAGCCGAACGCGTCCGTTGTCGTCGTAGTAACGACAGCTATAGAACATAGGATGAGAACACGTAGCTGTCCTCGTGAATGCCACATTGTTACACGTTTTCAAACCCTCTCATATAAAACGTATATATAGATGTCATATACAAAATAAACAGTGCGGCATTCATGAGGACAGCTAACGTTATGTTCTCTTCCCTTTTTCAACAGCTAGCGTAACTACGACAATAACGGACGCGTTCGGCTGTCAGTCGCCAGTTGACAGGGTCGCTTGTTAAACCGTAACACCTCATTTACTAGCCACACCCACTAATGGTAAAGGCTTTTCAGCTGCGCTCGGTCACCCACGTAAGCCACTGTTAATATGTTATCGGGGGGGTGGGGGCTTTTACAGTCACGAGACAGAACGGGGGACCGAGTTTGGTGGAAGAAAACCGTGTTTAGCTTCAGCTTCGACCACGTGAACACAACACCCACCTGCCAGCTGTGATCCCACTGGAACACGACGCCGTGTGACTCCTCTTCAGTGAACTAATTACCGGCTGGAGGTCTTTAACAGACGATTTATTCCGTTTGAGTTTGGACGTGGAATGTTTCTCAGCCATTTCATTTCGAAAACGCCGCGCCCCTGTGAGAAACGGAAGCTTACGCATGTTCTTCTTCTTCTCTGGTTTAATAGCTGATCGCAAACAGCTTGAAAGTGCTACCGCCTTCTGTTGTCCGGGAGTGTATACCGTCCCGTCATCTCAGCCTCTCACTAGGCCATGCGGTCTTTCTCTTCATACATTGTACAATACAATGACATTTATTTTGCACAGCCCAAAATCACAAATTCCAAACTGTCCCTCAGGCTGTGGCATGACAGGACATATGGTGCAACAACAATATTGCCAAAGCATGAGACAAAGTAACACAAAAAAATATGCAATTCATATGAATAATAATAATAATATGACATAAATAATTACATTGAAAGAAAGTACAGTTGTGTTTCTTGGGACACAATAAAAGGTGTGTGTGTGTGTGTGTGTGTGTGTGTGTGTGTGTGTGTGTGTGTGTGTGTGTGTGTGTGTGTGTGTGTGTGTGTGTGTGTGTGTGTGTGTGTGTGTGTGTGTGTGTGTGTGTGTGTTGCTCACTCACTGTCCCTCAGGTTGTATCATGACAGGACATGAGGTGCAACAAGGTGGGCTGTGTTTCCTTCTCCTAGGAGGATTCTTAGTTGGGAGGATTCTCCCAGTTCTCTGAAACCTTTGATCTGGGAGTCCAGCCGGTCCAATAAAGTCTGTCTGTATTCTGTATATTTATCACACTTGAGGAGGAAGTGCATCTCTGTCTCAACCTCACCTTTCGAACAGTGACCACATATTCGGTTTTCTTTTGGTTGCCAAGATTTCTTCTGTCGGCCTTTTTCGATTGCCAATTGGTCACTGAGCCTGTACCTGTCTATCTGTGGTGGTCACTGAGCCTGTACCTGTCTGTCTGTCTGTCTGTCTGTGGTGGTCACTGAGCCTGTACCTGTCTGTCTGTCTGTCAGTGGTGGTCACTGAGCCTGTACCTGTCTGTCTGTCTGTCTGTCTGTCTGTGGTGGTCACTGAGCCTGTACCTGTCTGTCTGTCTGTCTGTGGTGGTCACTGAGCCTGTACCTGTCTGTCTGTCTGTCTGTCAGTGGTGGTCACTGAGCCTGTACCTGTCTGTCTGTCTGTGGTGGTCACTGAGCCTGTACCTGTCTGTCTGTCTGTCTGTCTGTGGTGGTCACTGAGCCTGTACCGGTCTGTCTGTCTGTGGTGGTCACTGAGCCTGTACCTGTCTGTCTGTCTGTCTGTGGTGGTCACTGAGCCTGTACCTGTCTGTCTGTCTGTGGTGGTCACTGAGCCTGTACCTGTCTGTCTGTCTGTGGTGGTCACTGAGCCTGTACTTGGTCAGGATCTGTCTCTGCTTCTTACCCCTGATAGAAAAGAGATCATAATCTCTTTTTAGGGCCAGATAACGTTCTAATCTACTTTGACTTTCAGTTTCCTTTTTCCAATGTTCCAAATATGTTTCTTTGCTTCTCTTTATAATTGTGTTTACTGGTATTTGTAAAGCAGTGTTGGTGTGAGACTGGTCCGGGTTCTGTTAGTCTCAGCACCAACTGACTCAGGAGACTCTTTTCTGGGTTCAGCTCTTGGTTCTGGAGGGCTTTAAAATGGAGGGTGTCTTGTGAACTTGTTTGAAGGTGATTCCAAAAATTGAGTGCTCGTTTGTTAATGTTAATTCTAAGGGGATATCTGCCTAATTCTGCCCTACATGCATTTGTTGATTCTCTCTCTCTCTCTCTCTCTGTCTCTCTCTATGTGTCTCTCTCTCTCTATGTGTCTCTCTCTCTATGTGTCTCTCTCCCTCTCTCTCTCTCTCTCTCTCTCTCTCTCTCTGAGCGTGAGGTCGGAAGTTGGGAGCGGAGAGCGTCATGTTCGGAGTTGACGGTGTTTTTTCCTGTGTGTCTTGTAGTGAGTGTGAGAGCAGTGTATGTGTCGGTGTCGAGTGGGGTACTGTGTGCACGAGGGGGGTTTGGTGGGTTGAGTGTGGGTGTTTGCGAGCCACCGGCGCGCGCTAGCGACGTGCTAACGGCGGGCTAGCGGAGTGCTAGCGGCGGGCGTGCTAGCCGAGATGGACTTGAGCTGGCCAACACGCAGGCACGGGATTCGGCTTATGCCGGTGTTCCCGTGCTCGGTGGAGGACTGCAGCCTGGCGGTGGGGGAGGTGGTGGGCTACAGCAGCGTGAAGTCCGCTGCCCGGATGAACAAAGCTGTGGTCATATTCCTGGACAGCATCATTAAGGTCAACACGGTGGTGGAGAGCGGGGTCGTGGTGTTCGACACGCACGTCCCCGTCTCTCCCCTGGTCACGGCGGCGGTGAGGGTGACGGTGGCGAACGTGCCGCCGTTCGTGAAGGACGAGGTACTGGTGGGGGAGCTGTCGAAGCACAGGAGGGTCACGTCCCAGGTGAGGAAGATGTACTCTGGGAGCAGCTCTCCACTATTGAAGCACGTGGTGTCACAGGAGGCAATGCTTCATGCTGCTTCATGGCAGGAGCGAGGACTTGGACATCACTTTCACGGTGAGAGCTGATAACTCTCTTTTTATCATTTATGCAAAAACTGACAATATGAAGTGTTTTAACTGTGGGAGGGAAGGGCATCAGAGTAGGGCCTGTCCTCAGAGGAAGGCTGGTGGACAGGACGACACCAGGGGGGACCCCAAAGACAGAGAGGACACGGAGTGGGGTCGGGAGCAGCAACAGGAGGAGGCAGGTGATCACAGAGCGGGGAAGTGGGGTGAAGCAGGTGAACACAGAAGGGGCAGAGGTGGGGCAGCAGGAGGAAGAAGAAGAGGAAGGGGCTGAGATGGGTCAGCAGCAGGAGGAAGAGGAAGAAGGGGCTGAGATGGGTCAGCAGCAGGAGGAGGATGAGGAAGAAGAAGGGGCTGAGATGGCCCAGGAAATGGAGGGGGAGAGGGCAGGTGTAGTACTGCAGGTGGAAGAAGAGGGGGCAGGGACGGCCCAGGGGGGGGCACATATTCAGGAGGACAGCCAGGGGTGCACTGGAGGACAGGTGGAGGTGGGTAGGGGGCAGGAAGGAGGAGGGAATGAAAAGTGTGGGCAGGTCAGGGTAGGAGAAAGTGAGGTGGAAATGGAGGAGGGTGAGGAGAAGCTTCATCCTCTGAAGAGGAAGGCCGGGGGGGACGAGGAAGGCTCGCAAAAAAAAAAGGCACCTTTGGGCAAAGGGTATGAGTCTGAGTCCAGTATGGATGATGACTCTGTGGTAGAGAGTGGGTCCTCTGATGAAAGTGACTGTCAGAGGGAATATAGTCTGGCCAGGCTGAAATGGTTCCTCAAAGACACAAAAAATAGGAAGTGTGAAGTGGAGAAGCACTTCACCGATCTGCAAAAACTGATTAAATCTATCCGGCTTCACATGAAGAACAAGACAAAGAGAGGGTTTACACGCCAGGAGATCTATAGGCTTCAGAAGATCAGGACAGTGGTGAATAAAGGGCTGAAGGAGGAGGCTGACAGCCAAGCACAGGAGGCCGGAGATCCGGAGGAGCAGCCCGGAGGAGCAGCCCAGAGGAGCAGCCCAGAGGAGCAGCCTGGAGGAACGACCCAGAGGAGCAGCACGGAAGAGCGACCCAGAGGAGCAGCACGGAGGAGCAGCCCAGAGGAGCAGCCCGGAGGAGCAGCCCAGAGGAGTGACCCTCAGATGCAACCCTGAGGAGCGACTCAGCCCAGAGGAGGAGAAACCTGGACTGAAGCGATGGCATTGAAACGGGGTCTCAGGACCACCAGCGGACAGAAGCGTTGCGTTTGTTGGTTTTGGTTGTTTTTGTTGTTTGATTGGTTTTGAAGTGAGTGCAATGTTCTGTTTGTTTTTTTGTTTTTTAATGTAAAATAAAGGTTTTCTAAAAATCTATGTGTCTCTCTCTCTCTATGTGTCTCTCTCTCTATGTCTCTCTCTCTATGTGTCTTTCTCTCTATGTGTCTCTCTCTCTCTCTATGTGTCTCTCTCTCTATGTGTCTCTCTCTCTCTATGTCTTTCTCTCTCTCTGGACATGGCATAGACATGGTCCGAGAACCATGTCTATGCAATGTTATTTTTGTTGTTATTAGGCCAATTCAACTGACTTTTTGGGGGCTTAATCACATCCCGAAACTTGTAAATTTGACATTCATATCAGGACTGGTGAACAATTTGATATTTTAGGGGTTACATTTGGGTATAAAGAAATGGCTCTATAGTGCCTCCTAAAGAGTTTGTTTGGCTACACCCATTCAATTCAATTCAATTTTTCAATTCAGTTTATTTTGTATAGCCCAAAATCACAAATTACAAATTTGCCTCTGAGGGCTTTACAATCTGTACACATATGACCCGCAAATTAAAGCAAACTTCACAAAAGCTCGAAAGTATATGGCGTTCCACCAATCTGGAAGAATCACGCTTAGTTTGGCGAGATAGTCTTAAACATTTAAAAAGGCTCTCCGTAATGCCAAAGCAGCCTATTATTCATCAGTAATAGAGAAAAATAAGAACAACCCCAGGGTTCTCTTTAGCACTGTAGCCAGGCTGACAGAGAGTCACAGCTCTGTGGAGCCGTGTATTCCTATAGACCTCAGTAGTAATGACTTCATGAACTTTTATTGATGCAAATTCATCCATAAGGAGAGAGAGAAGAGGAGAGAGGTACATCCCCCAGCAGCCTATAAGCATATAACAGCATATCAAGGGGCTGGACCAGGGCAAACCTGATTCAGCCCTAACTATAAGCACTATTAAAGAGGAAAGTCTTAAATGAGGTGACTGTGTCTGCCTCTCGGACTGAAAGTGGAAGCTGGTTCCATAAAAGAGGAGCTTGATAACTGAAGGCTCTGGCTCCCATCTTACTTTTTAGGACTCTAGGAACCACGAGTAGCCCCGCATTTAGTGAGTGCAGCTCTCTAGTGGGGCAATATGGTACTACAATCTCCTTAAGATATGATGGTGCATCACCAATCAAGGCTTTGTAGGTGAGGAGAAGAATTTTAAATGTGATTCTTGATTTTACAGGGAGCCAGTTCAGAGCAGCTAATACAGGAGTAATGTGATCTCTTTTCTTTTTCTTACACTGATGGCATGCAAGATGGCACTTGGGTTGAAGCAATTTTGTCCCATCCCATGGCGCGGCAGACCATTTGCTTGTTTCCCAAATTTCCAGACCAGTCCAGGCCTGAGGATATAGCAATATTGACAAATAGTCAAAGTAATGGAAGCAAACCGTATAAAACAAATGCCATCCGATTTACTTGTAATTTACAGTATATATACAGTATAATTATGAGTGTGTTCTCTAGCACCACATAGATGAAACTTTAGAGCCGTGCCAATCGACATCCAGTAACACCACCCCGGCTACTACTCCCACCCAATCACGCAGGGCTGTGAGGGCCCGTTCAATGCTGCTTGCAGCTTTAATTATATTTATATATTTTCCACACTCATAAATTAAATAGAATATTATACTGAATATTACTTACAGATGATGTGTATATGTCATATATTCATTATTTAGTTTTCCTTTATGTCCTTCCTTTAACGACTCAAGGCTCCTCAAATCCTGCCAGACCAGCTGTACAGGATAGTGGAGCACGTCTTCAACTTGAGTTTGAAGCTGGGGAAAGTACCACAGGTTTGGAAAACATCCTGCGTGGTAGCAGTACCAAAGACCCGCGGCCCCAGGACTCAACAGCTTCAGGCCGATAGTGTTTACATTCCACCTGATGAAGACCCTGGAGAGGTTGGTCTGCCCCCTGGTGAGCTCATCTCTGGACCCACTTCAGTTCGCTTACCAATCTGGCATCGGGGTGGATGACGCGGTCATCTACCTGCTCTACAGATGCCTTTCTCACCTGGAAAAGGCTGAAGCACTGTGAGAGTCATGTGTTTCGACTTCTCCAGTGCCTCCAACACCATCCAGCCATTGCTTCTGAAGGACAAGCTGGAGCAGACCGGGGTGGACCACCACCTCACTGCACGGATCCTGGACTACCTCACCAA
This sequence comes from Cyclopterus lumpus, assembly GCF_009769545.1. Classification (NCBI taxonomy): domain Eukaryota; kingdom Metazoa; phylum Chordata; class Actinopteri; order Perciformes; family Cyclopteridae; genus Cyclopterus; species Cyclopterus lumpus. The sequence goes on from NC_046972.1 coordinate 2,125,368, forward strand.
CCATCCACACTATGTGCGGATACAGGAGTGTGAGTCAGACCTGGTGTCCTGCAGCACAAGGAACCGCTCTGTCCCCATTCCTCTTCTCCATTCCTCTTCTCCATTCCTCTTCTCCATTCCTCTTCTCCATATACACCTCGGACTTCAAATACAACTCTGCTAACTGCCACTTGCAAAAGTAATCTGATGACACCGGTGATGAACCAGGACTTCAAGAGCTGGTGGTGGACTTCCACCGGTGTCAACGTTCTCCACCAGAACCTTTAAACATCCAAGGAATTGACATTGAGATTGTGAGTTGGGTGTTCACTTGAACAATAAACTGGACTGGAGTGACCACACACTCTATAAAAAGGGACAGACTCTTTCTTCTGAGGAGACTGAGGTATTCAGGAGTGTAGGAGCACTCATGCCAGGAGGATGATGGCGAAGCTGTGGATTCTTTACTGTTTTTTCTGCTTATTTGCTTATTTATAATACTTGTTTGGATCTTGTTTCTTGTTTACTATGTCTCTTGCCCTCTGCTGCTTTATTCACTTAAACTTCCCCACTGCGGGACTAATAAAGGATTATCTTATTTTATCTCACTTTATTGCTATTTTCATGGATTTTTTTTCTATTTCATCACATATTTTATTGTGTTTATGCTATTCTAATTTAAATATTTAGAATATCTGTTTTTGAATTGTCTGTGTTGAGGGGGCTTCAACTGAGTTGTTGGAAAAGAAAGCTTTTACTGCATGGGACAATCTAGAGACTGATCTTAGCTTCACAGCATAGTAACCTGGAACGAGTTTAAACCTAATCAAATAAAACATATTTTTTACACCATACAAATCCAGTGAACGCAATATAATTAGTTTTGATTATCCAGGAAAGATGTTATGTCAGCTGTGCATAATTATGCATAATTATAGACTGTGGGTGTAATGCACATACCTGCTGTTGCATGATTACAGGTAATCAACAGAAAATAGTGAGTGAGTGTCAGGGTTCAAACCTGAACTTGAGAACAGTAGTTTGTTTGAAAAAAAGAATCTAAACTCAACATAACTCAAATGTTCATTCAATTCAATTCAGTTTATTTTGTATAGCCCAAAATCACAAATTACAAATTATCCTCAGATGGCTTTACAATCTGTACACATACGACATCGCTGACCTTTGACCTCACATCGGATCAGAAACAACTGCCAAAAAAACAGAAAAAAAACCTTTCAGGGGGAAAAAAGAGAAGAACCCTTCAGGAGAGCAACAGAGGAGGATCCCTCTCCCCGGATGGACAGAAGCAATAGATGTCATGTGTACAGAATGAACAGAGTTACAGAGTTACTACACATTCAATGAATATGACAGAAGACTCCCACCCAATCATGTGAGGGCCCGTTCATTGCTGCTTGCAGCTTTAATTATATTTATATATCCTCCACTCTCATAAATTACATAGAATATTTCGCTGAATATTACTTGATGATTGTCTGCAGTTCTTGTACGTGTGTGTATATGTCATATATTCGTTATTTAGTTCACAAGGTCAAGTGTGCATCAAAACCTACCAGACATGAAAATGTGCTTGCACAGGCCATATAAATAGTCGGGACTAGATGTTTAATATCATCCACCAAGAACATGTAGGTTGTTTTTCGCCCTTTCAAAATGCGTGTATACATTTTTTTTCTATTAATATGTATTTATTATTTTTGTTGTACACTTTTTTAACACCCCTTTGTTCCTATACTATTTACTATTGCCTAAGCCAGCGGCCTTGCTGTGATATAAATAATAAATCATATTTTATTTCAAATACACATTCACAGAGATTGTGCACAGAAAAAGAAAGAAGACAAACTAACTAAATCAATGACTGCACATTCGGCTTTGGAAGTAGCAGCAACAGGAAGTTCATCACAGTTGTTGTTGTTTAGTCAAAGACGTTGCTGGGGAGAAGAGAGACGTTGCTGGGGAGACTGACATCTGGACTACCTTGCTTTGCCTGCTGCCACCAGTGTCAAAACGAATGGATGGATGGAGTTTATCAAAGTGTAAGTGATTCTGTCAAAATGTGATTTGGTTACATCTTTGATAAAGAGTCCTCTGTTTGATTGTAATCATCAAGTGGAAAGTTGATGTCATAATAACGGTGGGATTTTCTGCCTTTTAAGCTTTAGGCCAGAAGAGAGGGACCAACGGAGAGTGGCTACACTTATGCAATGGAAAAAAGACAAGGGAAAGCTGGACTGAACGGAAGGAAAGGCAAAGAAAGGAAAGAGGAGAGCATTATTTCAAAGAAAGTGCTGGAAACAGCACTGGGAAAACCTGCCACTTTGAAATAAGGTGGGAGCTTTTTTTGGGACACAGTGCCATATGAGATGAGTATTCCAGAAGGGCCGCTGCTGGATTGCTGACTTTGGCCAATTTTTTTTTTTTTCTACCTCCGACCACAGAGGGGAGGAAACACAAAAGCAGAGTAATAGGCCAGGCCTGTGGTACATAGTGCTACTCTGGGAAAAAGCAACCCGGCGCCTGGAAAGAAACGTCACCCCGCCTCACGTGAAGCTTTGTTGTGCTCCGTTGCCATGACGATGGCGAAGATGATGAGGAGAATGAACGTGAGGGAGCAGCAGCGTTAACTGTTGAAGTTTAAGTGTGTTTGGAAGTTATACCGCCAGTCAACTTCTCCATGGAGTAATGACAACATAAACACAAAGCTATGCAGGTGTTCCCAGTAGACTGAAGCCTGTTAGAAGACTGGCCTTTAGTTAATAGATAAAAGAGACTATGTATTGACTCATACCAGTTACCTACTTAACGTTCTTGGTCCCCTGTGGGACAAACAATTAGCTCCCTCTATCCTTCCCTGTCCTTGGTAACCTCCCAAATTAAGTGCATCTTGGCTAGTTTGTCCTGCACAGTTCGGTTCCAGGTCATTTTTGGTCTTCCAGGTTTTCTTTTGCCTGGAGAAGTCCATCTGGGATCTTCCTCCATCCAAAGAGTGTGGCCTGGCCATTGCAGTCACCTCTTCTATATTTCAGTGATGACGTTCTTGCTTTTGGTTTTTCTGTATGAAAATCCAAGGATTTGATTTTGTAAGGCCAGAGGAAGTCACACAGCCTTTGTGGACAACACGTTCTCACTTACAACTCGTCAAATAGCGACGCTTAGTCACTGGTCCTTGTCACCTGAAACCTCGTCACACTTTAGCAACTCCTTGAGGTGCCAGTCTCCAATATAAACTCACCCACATCATCATTAGACTCAATCACGGAGTTCCACAAGGTTCTGTGCTTGGACCAATTTTATTTACCTTATATAGGCTTCCTTTAGGCAATATTATCAGGAAACACTCCATAAACTTTCATTGCTATGCAGATGATACTCAATTATATCTATCGATCAAACCAGAGGAGACCAACCAGCTCGCTAAATTTCAAGCATGTCTTAAAGACATAAAAACATGGATGACCTGCAACTTCCTGATGTTAAACTCAGACAAAACTGAAGTTATTGTACTGGGCCCTGAACACCTCAAAGATCAATTATCTGGGGATGTGGTTTCTGTAGATGGCATTGCCCTGGCATCCAACACCACTGTAAAGAATCTCAGCGTTATCTTTGACCGGAACTTGTCCTTTAACTCCCACGTTAAGCAAATCTCAAGGACTGCATTTTTTCATCTACTTAACATTTAAAAAATCAGGCACATCTTGTCTCAAAGCGATGCAGAAAAACAGTTTCACGCGTTTGTTACTTCCAGACTAGATTACTGCAACTCCTTATTATCAGGCTGCTCTAATAAGTCTCTTAAGTCCCTCCAGTTGATCCAGAATGCTGCAGCTCGTGTACTCACAAAAACTAAGAAAAGAGATCACATTACTCCTGTATTAGCTGCTCTGCACTGGCTCCCTGTAAAATCAAGAATCATATTTAAAATTCTTCTCCTCACCTACAAAGCCTTGATTGGTGATGCACCATCATATCTTAAGGAGCTTGTAGTACCATATTACCCCACTAGAGAGCTGCGCACACTAAATGCAAGGCTATGTTCCTAGGGCAAACACAGTCACCACATTTAAGAGTATACTTAAGACTTTCCTCTACGATAGCGCTTATAGTTAGGGCTGAATCAGGTTTGCCCTGGTCCAGAGATGTGCTGCTATAAACCGCTGGGGGACATCTTAGGATACACTGAGCTCCTCTCTCCTCTTCTGTCTCTCTCCTTTTGTAGGAATTCATGTCCCATCAATGCACATTACTAACTTTACTTCTTCCCCGGAGTCTTTGTGCTTTCTTGCCTCACAGGTTTACATGGATCGTAGTTTTATCTGGACCGTGGTCCTGCACCAACATCTAATGCTATTATCATTAGGGGCCGAGTACTGACGTAGTCACAGCGGAGGACCTATTGTTATTCTATTGTTTGTTATTATTTTTTGCACGGGGAAAAGAGGTGCTTGTGCTAAACCTACATTATTCAAAATGTGCACACCATTCCGCAAAATAGCTCAAAAGAGCCCCTTACAATTGAACTTAAGTTTGACAGTCCACACCTTTACACATGTCCGGTTCCGTCGACTCTTGTTTGTCCATTAAGCTCCACCTACTGAGATGTTCCGCCATTTTGAATCTTGTAAAAAACATATTATTTCCAACTCCTCCTAAACTCTGGGTCCGATTTTTAAAAAATGTTCTGTGGATCCTTATTGGTTCGATATAATCAAAAGTTTGTTGCTTGAAGATATGGACCAATGAACCTCTAAGGGGCGTGGTGTCAATACACATAACTTCCAAATCACTTGGCCTATTATTACCAAATGTGTAGCATATGTCCACATCGCTTCCCTTAACGTATCCTCATTTAATTCCATTTAAACACTAGGGGGCGCTACAGATCATTCGCTCAATATCTGCATATTTAGCTGTGAAGATTGTATGAATTCGTTGAAGTGAGACGAGTCGGAGCATGCAATGAGAGATGTAAATTCATCCATAAGCAGAGAGAGAAGAGGAGATAGGTGCTCAGTCTATCCTACAACCTTTAAGCCTATAACAGCATATCAAGGGGCTGGACCAGGGCAAACCTGATTCAGCCCTAACTATAAGCACTATCAAACAGGAAAGTCTTAAGTCTATTCTTAAACGAGGTGACTGTGTCTGCCTCCCGGACTGAAAGTGGAAACTGGTTCCATAAAAGAGGAGCTTGATAACTGAAGGCTCTTACTGCCAGACCCTCCAGTCCAAACACACAGTTGATTTAGAGACTTGCATTTACTTTAACAGTTTGTTGTGTTACAAACACTAGAGCACATTCACACATATTGTAAGAAAAAAAAAAGAAAACTGTAAACATTTTTCATTTAAAGTCGTAGTCAGAGATGCACTCAACACATTCAAGGTTTAAGCCCCTGCTAAATGACATGACGACGGCGCTGCTCCACGCATGACATATCGTCTAACCCGTTTACGGAGTGTCTGATGGTCAAGCAAGTTCCAGGTCGCGTCAACTGGCGTCCAGCAAGTACCCTCAACGTACGTGAAGGTGCGAGGCCCGATCAATGCTGCTTGCAGCTTTAATTATTATTATTATTATTATTAGTTGCATTGCAATTAGCATTGTCAATACCATTACTGCTTTTATTGTCATTAGTATTCTACTATATTCACTATTGCTGTTATTTTTGGTTGTTGTACATCATCATGCCTACTCCTCTCATTATATTAATCATTTCTTTCATATACATGCAACTGTTCTGTTGTTCATTCTGTACACACAACATCTATTTTACTTCTGTCCATCCTGATAGAGGGATCCTCCTCTGTTACTGGGGAAGTCTTGGAGTCATGGCCATCACATCCAGTCAGCCCATCATGCTCACCAGATAGTATACAAGGTCAGGGAAGGACAACAAATTAGAAGTATACAAGTAAAAGATAAGCACGGATGAACTCATGGAAAAAAAGGAGAGCAAGAGGACAAGCACTGCATCCGGGCAACAATATGAATCATTGAAAAAGAGGCTTGGCATTCACTCCATACTGTCTAGCAGCTTTGGCCTTGATAGGAAGTAGAAGCCTCATGGAAGCACAAGCTCTGTATCCATTACCAGTTAATGTAAACACACACAGAAAGGAATACAGTAATGCCAATGCAGTACTGTAGGCCCACATCCAGCCTGGAGCTGCCAGAGCTCAGTGCTGGCTGAAAGAATGGCTTCTTGCCATGCACTGATAAGCTCAGCAGAGGCTCTTGTCCCCCCTCAGGAAAGGCCACTTGCAGTATCTGCCAGCTGAATGGGACGTAGCCCGGCCCTGTGGCTCCAACACTGGAGCCATCATTCAATGCAAGACACTGCTTAGTGGGTCACTACTCAGTTCATTGTGTGGTTGATAGTGGTTGTGTCAATGTTTTCTGCTGTCAATGTTGTACTGGGCATATATTTTATTTGATTTAAATAACATATCTGATATAGTTAGTGTATTTCTCCTCTAAAATGCAGCTGATTTAGTACATTTGAATGTTAGTAATAAGTATTTATCAAGTTCAAGTTTTTAATTGTATGCACAACATTACAGTAGAGCAGTTATTAAGTCAATTTCTTCTTCTCAGGCTCTCTTCAACAATGTTTATATATTTGTAGTAACAAATATGTATAAAAGAAAAAACACGCTGTAAAAACTGTGAATCCAAGGCATACAACCTCATTTAGTGCAGGAATAAATTAAAATAAGGAATAAAAAATGGATAAAATAGGATACTGCGGACACAGGAAAGATGTGCGGTTTGTTCAGGTCCAACAGGTAGTGGAAGCAGTATAAAGGTAAAGAGCACAGTGTGGAGTAAGTAAAGTGATGAGCTCAAGAGCTCAAAAGTAAAACAAAAGAAGATTAAGTTAGGGCTCCGAGGTCCTCTGAAGGGCCGTCTCATCTTCGCTGGTGATCAGGCCAATGTCGTCAGAACACTGGGTGATGGTGTGTAGCTGGGTGTGGCCACGATGATGAACAAAGAATAAAGGAGAGGGCTGAGGGGCTCTGGTGTTAAATATGTCTGAGTCTGGCTGTGTCCAAAAACTAGATACTCTGTGATTGGATCCCCACATCATTGAGTGGGGTCGACTTTTTCTTCATTTTCAAATCAATTTGAAACCTGTATTTGATTGCAGAAAAACACTTCATTCAATAAAATCACTTTTGATCCTGATGAAGATACTGCATCGACCGTTTTGTCTTTGCTGCATGCTTGTGTAACGCTAGCCATCTTTTGTCATCTTCTGATGGGGTCTAATGTAAGATCCACTCTGGTCTACTGGACCAATCAGCATGGGTTATGGGCTGGTCCATTTACCAGTGATCGGGATTCTAGTTTAATGTATTTTTCCCCTGATAATAACGCGAGAGGATGTCGTATGTGTACAGATTGTAAAGCCCTCTGAGGATAATTTGTAATTCGTGATTTTGGGCTCTACAAAATAAATTGAATTGAACCATTTGCTGCCATCTGTTCTAATAGTAAAACCCTAGAGTTTACACTACATTTCATTTAGCTGACACTTTTATCCAAAGCGACTTACATATGAAGGCAAATCACTGTCAAAATTCGAGAGCGCAAATGAGAGCCACGGGCGCGCGCAAGTCAAACATCCGCGCGTGTAATTTACTTTGACGAGCGCTTTTACGTCACTCCGCGAGCAAAAGTCACTCTCGCCAGTCACCATTCATCTCTACATCTAATTGGTTACAATCTCAACAATATCCAGCCAATCCCAAGACGAGGATTGTAACCAATTAGATGTAGGGATGCAATGGTGACTGGCACCGCCCACTTACTGCGAGCGAGCAGGTTCAAAATTGGCGAGCGACTTTAGCTCGCGCGAGAGTGACTTTTGCTCGCAGAGTGATGTAAACAGCTACGGGGAGCAATTCAGGGTTAGCAGATGTGCTCGTGGACACATCGACTAGGGTTAGCAGATGTGTCCATGATGGACACATCGACTAGGGTTAGCAGAGCCGGGATCGAACCACCGATCCTCTGATTGAAAGACGGACCTGCTTAGATTTCCAAACATGGAGTCAACTGTTTGTGTCTCATACTCGTATACTTTTCATTACTGAGAAAGAAATGTGCTTTGTTACATTTTACAGTATCTGTAAAACACGTGTAAATGTTTTTCCTGCACACTAAACCTCTCTAGTGTCCTAAACCTACAACGAATGGCGTAGTTTGCTGTCAGTACTCGGCCTGGTCCAATAGTATAAAACACTTTCAAGGGCCAACCAAAACTAACGATGGCCCCACTAACTCTCTACCGACACCGACAGGAAACCGCACTCCTGCTGCCCCCTCTCAAAATGCACGAGGGACTACCACATGGTACACATGAAACATCGTACACGTGTTCTTATGCCCCCCCCCCCGGTAAAATGCACCCTCCGCATTCAGATAATCAAACATAAAAGCACCATCGACAGACATGATGAATCATATCTCACTCTCCTTGCATCCCACGGCTCCCCTCCCTTCTCATCTATGAGCATTGTCCGCCTACCGACTTGCCTGGAAAGACTTTTCACCACTGTTTTCTCATGGCTTCCTCTCTAACAGGAGCACGATGTCCACATGTCCACACTTCGCCCCTCTGTCTGCTGTCCTGCAGTGGAGGATCCTTCCAGATCTCTCCCCCGAGGCTGCAATCACCTTGTTGCAGTTTCAGCTATGTTTGGCTAGGGGATGCCAAAGGAACACTGCTGCTTATTCAGGGCTATTGGAGGAGAACAAGTGGAGTGAACCATGGCCTCCTAAGGTTAAGTGGATTTTGATTATCAATCAATAATATAAGTGGAAATATTAAAGAGCTGTAACAATGTATTAGTGTGACAAACTATTTTAAACCGCCATATGGCGGTATATTTTAAACAAATGCATATGGCTAAAAGTCCAAATAAAGAATTGGAAAGAATATAAGCCTGTATAGAATTCTTATTTGTGTTGACTGTGCTCGAGACAAACCAATATAAATATATATCTTTATTCGCACGATTCTCTCAAAGTCACCGACACTTACAATCCATTTTAACACATTCATAGTCGTGCAATTTGTGTTTCCCCTTCCAAAGCTAAATGTGTCTTGTCTCGCGAAACACCACCCATCCATCCTCTCTCTCTCTCTCTCTCTCTCTCTCTCTCTCTCTCTCTCTCTCTCTCTCTTTAGCCACGAACCAAACGATTCACATAAACGCTTTCTATTCTTCTGCTACATTCAGGGCCTATGGGAAAGATGGTAAATATGAACTGCCTATGTGAAAATCATGATTATTGAATTGCATTTCTCACGTCGAGGTTAACACACCTGCAGTCACAAACTGCATGTTGATTACACATACCTGAACTGTGTTTGTATATTTATTTATTTGTATTATTTGGGTTATTATTATTATTATTATTATTATTATTATTATTATGTTTTGCTCCATCTCTCATGTACACATACAAGGAAATGTATGTATTTAGAGATTTAGAGAACTTCTAGATGTACAGTATGTGCATGTATGTGTTGAAACGTCTTTCAAAGCCTCTCACTTACTCATTATCCCAAACATTGAAATATGGTACTAGAATGTAAACAAATACAAACATTTAAAATGTAAACGTGGCATCAGAAATCATCTTATCAAGACAAGTACATTTAGGAAGTTGGTCTATTAGTAAAACATATAATTCCTCTCCCTTTCAGCCAATTAAATCACTGGAATCATTTGACTAAGAATACAATTGAATAATGAAGTAGCCTATCAAACGTAGCCCAAAGGTACTCATTTGGCAGAATGGCCACTTTTGGCGATTAGATTAGCTATTATATATCTAATATGTATATGTAATAGTAGCCTATATGTTTTATTATCACTGATGCTTTCACGCATAAGCCAGATTTAACAGCTTGTTTGTACGTTAACTTTTAATCTACCAACTATAGCTGTCAAATAAATGTAGTAGTCTAGAGTGAAAGTACGTCTGCAATATGTCTAATGCAGTAGAACAAAGAGGCATAACTTGGAGGTTCGTATGTAAAGAACAAGTCCGCTTGCTACTGTAGTTGTTACTGTAAGAAAGTGGACGCTCTGTACTTTGTCCGATACGACGTGAACGCAGCGTACGCGTACTCCACTCTCCCTCCACTTCTATCTCTACTTCCCTTCTCTCTGCTGGGCAGCGGGGGGGGGCGTGTTCCTGGAACAGCCCAGCCTGCCTGCAGAGTCACTCACATTCCTGGCTAGGATTCAATGACTGAGCCAGACACACAAACACAGAGGGAGGGGAAGGATGGGAGGGGGCGGGGGGGGAGAGAGAGACGTAGACTGGGGTGGAGAGAGAGAGAGAGAGAGAGAGAGAGAGACGTAGACTGGGGTAAAGAGAGAGAGAGAGAGAGAGAGAGAGAGAGAGACGTAGACTGGGGTAAAGAGAGAGAGAGAGAGAGAGAGAGAGACGTAGACTGGGGTAAAGAGAGAGAGAGAGAGAGAGAGAGACGTAGACTGGGGTAAAGAGAGAGAGAGAGAGAGAGAGAGAGACGTAGACTGGGGTAAAGAGAGAGAGAGAGAGAGAGAGACGTAGACTGGGGTAAAGAGAGAGAGAGAGAGAGAGAGAGACGTAGACTGGGGTAAAGAGAGAGAGAGAGAGAGAGACGTAGACTGGGGTAAAGAGAGAGAGAGAGAGAGAGAGAGACGTAGACTGGGGTAAAGAGAGAGAGAGAGAGAGAGAGAGACGTAGACTGGGGTAAAGAGAGAGAGAGAGAGAGAGACGTAGACTGGGGTAAAGAGAGAGAGAGAGAGAGAGACGTAGACTGGGGTAAAGAGAGAGAGAGAGAGAGAGACGTAGACTGGGGTAAAGAGAGAGAGAGAGAGAGAGAGAGAAAGAGAGCGGTAGACTGGGGTAAAGAGAGAGAGAGAGAAAGAGAGAGAGAGGGAGAGAGAGAGCGGTAGACTGGGGTAAAGAGAGAGAGAGAGAAAGAGAGAGAGAGAGAGAGAGCGGGCGAGCAGCAGGCTCTCGGACTTCTCTTCTCCTTACAGTCGGAGTGAACTGCGGGGGAAGACGGAGTGGATTGCAACAGTCCTCGACAGCGGAAAGAGCCTCAAATAAGGATTGTTTTATCGACTCACAACTCCCCCTTTAGTTTGAATTTTCTCCCACGTCGTTTTTTGGAAATTGACAAACAGGAACTTTTCGCTTCTGTGGAGTTTGGAGAGACGTTTTTTTTTTCTTCTTCCAGATATGGACAGTCGGCGACCCGCTGCAGGGAGCGACTGGCCGGTGTATACTCTGTAGTCGCGGGAGTACGACTGAAAACTCGCCTTCTGGGACTTTTTACTGGATGTTTGATGAAGCGTTTCGCAGTTGTGGTCAGTTCTCGGACACCGTGGATTTACCAGGTTCAGGAACGGAGAGATACGCGCGATTCCCAGTCGACGATCAGAAGGATTTACGCTTCTAAAGTTGCAGGAAAAACATGGAGACTGTAAGTCGGCAGGGCTTCCAGCCTCATCCGGGACTGCAACAAACTCTCAAGCAGTTTCACATCAGCTCTATGAGCTCTCTTGGCGGACCGGCGGCTTTCTCTGCCCGGTGGCAACATGAGCTCCTCTTCAAGAAGGAGGGTAAGGAGCCCGAGCCCGTCCTGCAGCATCTGCCGCCACCGGTGATGCCGGGCCCGCTGTTCATCCCGTCGGACCGCTCCACGGAGAGGTGCGAGACGGTGCTGGAGGGCGAGACCATCTCGTGCTTCGTGGTTGGCGGGGAGAAGCGACTGTGCCTGCCGCAGATCCTTAACACGGTGCTGCGGGACTTCTCCCTGCAGCAGATCAACTCGGTTTGCGACGACCTGCACATCTACTGCTCGCGGTGCACGGCGGACCAGCTGGAGATCCTCAAAGTCATGGGGATCCTGCCCTTCTCCGCGCCGTCCTGCGGCCTCATCACCAAGACGGACGCGGAGCGGCTCTGCAACGCCCTGATCTACGGAGGCGCCTACCCGCCGCGCTGCAAGAAGGAGCCGAGCGGCGGCTCGCTGGAGCTGGAGCTCACCGAGAGGAGCTTCAAAGTCTACCACGAGTGTTTCGGCAAGTGCAAGGGCTTGTTCGTGCCGGAGCTGTACAGCGGCCCCAACGCAGCGTGCATCCAGTGCATGGACTGCAGACTCATGTACCCGACGCACAAGTTCGTGGTGCACAGTCACAAGGCACAGGAGAACAGGACTTGCCACTGGGGCTTCGACTCGGCCAACTGGAGGGCGTACATCCTCTTGGGCCAGGATTACTCGGGGAAAGAGGAGAAGGCTCGCCTGGAGCAGCTCCTGGACGAGATCAAGGAGAAATTCGACTTCGCCAACAAGTACAAGAGGAAAGCATCGTCCAGGGTGAGTTGGTCCTGCTCACCACAGAGCTCTGGTTTCTTTTGGTTTGTCTTTTTTTTTTCCTCCCATTGTCAAGATGCAGTTCATGGACTGTTATTTATGATGTTTTGTTTGTAGCCTATACCTCTCTCTAGCAGCACAGATCTGGTTCTGAAGTTGCTTGTAGAGTCCTTCCCAAGATGGGACCTTCTTGGCCTCAACATTTGGAGGTGCCCCATTAAAAGTTATTTACACAGCACTATAAATGGTCTCGATTGGTTCCTTGAAAGGGTTTCCTGCCCCCCCCCCCCATGGAAAATTGTACCCAGGTAAAAATATAAATAAGTAAATTAATCTGGGTCTCAACCTTATTATACGGATCTGTGATATGTGTCAAACATCCTGTATTTTAGACTACTACTCTAGTCTTGGGTCATCTTTGACATATTGTTACTAATTGGGCCTTATCCAGCAACGACAACAAAGCGCCTCTGGTGGCAATAAAGCCATTATTTACCCGTGAAACACCTCTCGGGCTCACTTTTATTGGCCTGTACTGTAAATACAATCTCATTTACCAACAAATGGCTCAATGGGAAACGGTAAACAACAGTTAGGGTGTGTGTGTGTGTGTGTAAATTAAACATGAATTCCTTTCTCCAGATTAAATGTCATTTCATTCGACTGTTTCCTGCTGTCACACACACCCTGCCTGAGGAAGGGGTATCTCTTCCTTAGTCTACATTTCTGCTTGTTCTTTCATGGAAAGGGATACACTCCGACAGCAGCGGGATCTTTTTTTTAAAGACCGAATTGGCCAATTGTGCACGTGTGTGTCTGTGAGGCGTGTGTCACAATAAATGTTTGTCTGTTTGTCATGTGCCTGGCTTCCTGTGGCTTTAATCAGCGCTGCCATCAGTGTTGAAGGCTTTTCGGTTTCTTCTTCTGGTTGTGTCCACATTCTCCAATTCTCTTCTCGCGTTAGTTCCATCAGGAGGATCAGAATCAGAGCATCTATTCTGCCAGATATTTACTCTGTATATTTCCTGTAGTTTCTGTGATCAGATACAAGACATACGACCAAAGGAAGCACTTTTAGACGGCTGAATCTGGTTCTCCGTGCTTCCTCCAGTTTTGTCAACTATGAGGGGAATATAATCTGTGCTTTGGGTTGCGGACCAGGCAGGAGGTTGCAGAGAAAGTAGTTGGGTGGTAGACTGATAAAAGGACCCCCTCCCCTCACACCCCTCCCCTAGAAAAAAAGGCCAGTGCAGACATTTGCATGAGCTGTTACACATGAATGGAGTTGATGGAGCAAGGTTTAGAAGTATTGTGGTGGAAACATAATATGATCGCAACAAAGGAGAGCATTCAGCAAACATCGGATCCCCCCTTCAAACAGCCACCTATCCGAGGCCAGCCACCCACCTCTGACATACAGGCACCCCCGCACTCATCCTCCCCCTCCTCCCTTACTTTCCGCTCCAGTCCGACTGAAACCAGAGTGGACCTCTGGACAGCAGAGTTGTTGATGAGGTGCAGAAAGCAGACGCAAACGTGTTTACAAGGAGCTGCCACGCAGCTCTCCGCTGAGGCTTCTCTCGGAGGAATCTGCCAAAGAAAGAGAAATCGGGGAGACCATTGAAGTCCCAAAGAGTGCCAAAGTCCTGCCATGCATGGTGAATACCCACTCTTGGCACACACTTCCATTCAGACTCAAGTGGGCACACCTCAAGCACCCCCACTTCCAGGGGCCTCTTCTATTTTTATAAGTGCCGACGGGGCACCCAAGTGTTAAGCCCAAGGCTCATTTGAGCCTCTACCCGGCTTTTTAATTTGACCCCCCCCCCCTGCAAGTACCATGTACGCTAATGAGGGAATACATGCTGGGTGGGAGTTGAGGAATATTGCTCAATTTATGGCAACAGAGCTCCCCTTTGTCAGCACTTTGAAAAGGTTCTTGGAGGATGTGAGGCAGAGTGCTAGACTGTGTCGTGCCACCTTCTACCGTTCAGCACACAAGAAATTGCCATCATCTGCGTGCCGTCAGCGGAGTAACCGGGCAGCTCTGTGAATATTAATGAGGGTGTTTCAAAAGTGCTCGCAGCAGTCTCGCATGCAGACAGACACAGGAAGCGATATTGTCACACTTCCCTGCTTGCGATGCTCTTCGGAGAGCTTCCTTCTGAGATGCGCTGAATTACAGCATGCCAGAATTTTGTGAAAGGGGTGCGGATTTGCAGCTAAAGTTCACTGTCTGTTCTTATCTGAGAGGATATGAGCCACAGAGCTGATTGTAAACAGCAGCGAACCAATGCAAGGGACTATTGAATTGTTTCACTTTAAACCAGTTGATGTGCTGGGTGGGGAACACCAGTCGCTCCTGCCAGCCCATGGCTACAAGTCTTTTGGTTTCTGGCTGGTCCACATGTGGGTGGCCCACATAATCAGTGGCTTTCCCCATCAGGATGTTTAGATAAGGTTTGCGGCTGCAGATTGAGTGTGTTGCTAACTTTATAATTCGCCCTCAAGATGATGTGATTTCTACACGATCCGTCTGTTTATGGCAGATATGAAGAAAAGAACGGGGGGGGGGGTTACTTCACTTCGAATGAGCTTCACTTCAAACCCAGCCGGTTTATGTTCAACTTTTTGTTTTCAATCCTGTTTTGTCACTTTTAGAAGGGGAAGGCTCATTCATTTCAGGCAGACGGGTAGTCTATGAATACATTCCAGACCTGCCACTCCTTCACTTTAGCTGGTATAGAAAACACTCTTTACTTGGCTTGGTTAAAACATGTCTGCTGAAAACAGTAATGGGAGTCCAGATTCACTCTTAATCCAAGGATACACTTTGATTCTGAAGTGGTGGGAATTGATTTGAGGTGTATTACGAATCAGCCAGAACAAGTCCGTGCTCACGCTCCATTATGTGACTGTACCCTGTAGGCTGTTTCCATACTTTATAACCTGTGGTTCATTACAGTAAAAGCTGGAACTGAAGCTGACTGGTGTTCGAACATTTAGCCTTGAAAATGGCAAAAAGTGACATTTGTGTGCTTTTAATATTAGTCTCTAAAGCATTGCCCTCCAATATCTGTATTGCCATTCTCTAATGCGCTGGAGCTAAAACTTCCCCATTTACTTACCTAACCTGTCACCCCCAACCCTGAGAAGCCCCCACTACTGCTTGGGATATTTGGCCTCCAGCTGAAGGGGCCGCTTGTTTCAGGAGGGAGGTGGGGCAGTGGTGGTGGGGGCCCAGAGGAAGTGAACTCCCCAGGGGGATATAGGCCCATGTCCTGTTTCATATGCAAGGCACAGTGTTGGCTAAGCCTGCTGACAGCCAGCCATGTCCACAGGGTGGACAGGACAACAGCTGGTAGCTGTGGATTTCAATGGCTGCTGGGGAATATTTCTATTCTCTCTTCATGGGTGTTTGGCAAAGTGAGACATTTGCAAAAGTCTGCTGCAATTTTGTCCTGACTGCGTGCGCATGTGTAGGACAAGTGTTTTCA
This sequence comes from Cyclopterus lumpus, assembly GCF_009769545.1. Lineage (NCBI taxonomy): Eukaryota > Metazoa > Chordata > Actinopteri > Perciformes > Cyclopteridae > Cyclopterus > Cyclopterus lumpus. The sequence goes on from NC_046972.1 coordinate 2,141,260, forward strand.
AGAGATTCAATACTGGATTTTCTGTTTGGTGGTTCTCTGTTTTCCCTGACAAATGGTACAATTTAGAATTTGTCTTCTGTGCTTTGAAAAGGAGGAAGCCACCAATTAAATTAGGCCTGTATAATGAGTTATCTTGCCTGGCCAGGCTGCCAGTCTGGCTTTAATGGAGGACAGTCAGTCCATGCTGTGGGGCACGACTGAGGGTCAGTGAGATCAATGGCAAAGTGTCTTTACGTCAAGTGTGATTTAAAGCTCCATCACTTGTCGGGCTCAATTAAAGAGGATTGACAGACCAACACTGACACCAAGAAAAAAGAGGCTTCTTTTAGGTCTGTAAGTCAATTAAAAAGAGGGTTTTTAATTTGTCGTTAAGTTTGTGTGCTGAAACTTTTGTTAATGACTCTCCATGTATGCTGGGGCTTTTCTAAAGCCTTTTTGAAATGTTCTTGCCCGATGCTGGAAAGTGGTAAGACTACACTCATTTGTCTTAAACCCTCAGTGAAAGTTGACTTTGCTCTGGGTCTCCTCGACAAAAACTTTGAGGAACAAATGTGTGGAGAGGTAAAAAGTCTGAGCGATGATTTTGATAATCAACCGGTATTTTCACCACACATCAGTAATATCCCTTTTCCAACTAAAACTAGTGCACAGCTTTTTTTAAACACAGGGAAAACCTGCAAAATATTTTCCATTGCACTGTCCTTTCCAAATAGAGAGATATAATTCCCCTACTGACGATATTGCTTTAAGAAAATTAAGCATAGCTTTAGCTTAGCATTCAAACACCCTCTATTAAAACCAATGAGGCAAGACTTTCTAAACCAAGCACAAAGCTTCATGGCTTTCTAATAGGACCCGTAATTAGGGCTCTGTGCTGAACTGTTAGTGAACAAAATGTACCTGCTGCATGGACTATTGACAACTGTCCAAACTGACCAAAGATTGGCATTGAATACAACATAGGATTAGTTTTTTTTTTTGCTTATTCTTTGCCTCCTAATTATAGTATACATGTTCCAGGCTTTAGACTTTTCAGACACACTTCTTGTTCAGCAGCTAGTGTTTAGACTGTATTTTTGCTACCGTTGATGTTTTTTCTAGAAAACGTGTTTGTATTTCTCAAAGAAAGGAATAAATTATATCGATACCACATTGGCATCGATGGCAATATTTTTCAAACTGTATCTAGCCCCACCAAGAGTCTCACCCCCTGATTCTATTATTAAAGATGTAAATATCTGTCATGCTGTATCTCAGAGGATAACATCAGCTTAAGTTTAAAAAAACCCTAAACATTGCAGTTATCTTTGGCGAACAGCAGAAGTATCATTCAGGAGGAGACAGTAACTGAGGAGAACAAGAAAAGAAGAAGTTCAATCAGTTGTCTGCCCCCCACCCCCTCTGCTGCGCTCCCATCCCTGGCCCACTGGCTTCTACATCCATCAGCAGTGTCTTCATGTTACAGATGGAGGAAGCGACCGGCCATGTACTTCATGTAGAACTGTCTGCTCGCTTTTTGTGTGGAGGAGGAGACCAGCGGCAGTGGAAAACAAGGCTCTTTTGGGCTATTGGGCTACCTCCCACCTACACGCCTGTCGATTCAAAGAGGACGGAGGGAGGGGGGGGAGGTTCCAATGTAGCAGTTGTAGGGAACCATGCATGCAAGCTGTCTGGGAAAGTCAAGCATGCGAAGCTCAGAGCAAATGCGTTTTGAGGAGCCAAGAGCATGTGTGGAAATGAAAGTGTACTTCCTCCCACTCTGTGAAACCCCCTCTCAGAATATTCATAACCTTCTGATAAAGCGGGAAACTAACAAGCACACTCAGCTTTCAGTGGCTATTCTTAAGTCTCCGAAGGACCATGTGCGTGTCTAACTGGAGATATTGTGAGAATGGCACGGAAGAGGGAACCCGGTGATCTCCAGGTGTTGCGTGGGAAAAAAAGCTCTTACTCAGATGCTGCAAGTCGCTGTCTGACCCGACCGTTGGCTTGTGAACAACACTGTGTCAAGTTTTCGGCGGGCATTCAATATTGATGGTAGGGTTACTGTAGGCGGTGAGGTCCCGCATGTTTATTTAATGAGAGGGTCTTTGAAATATTCATCGGAACACATGGCACAGTAAGCCAAGTTATTGTCCTAAGTACACATCCCCAAACACCATCCTCCAACCTTTTTGGCCTTCTTACCTGCCCGAGGCTTCTGTGCCAGGGATGCATCAGCAGGGCTTGGATGTAAGGCCAGCATCACACTGAATTAGCATTGTAGCATCTGCCAAGTGGCAGAAAGCTTCAAGCTACATGCAGACTTTACCAGTGAGACCAAACTGTGAAGTTCTACCAGAGAGCAATTTGCAGATGAAAAGGTTGCAACATTTGAAATGTTCAGACGAGCTTGTTTAGTGCAGCAAGAAAGGTCTTTCACTTCACCATCTACACATTACAGTAATGCCATATATAAGCTGCTGCATCCGAGGTTAGGAGTGAAACCCTAACCCTAAGGTTAAACCCTAACCAAGACATAGATGTCTTCTCACCCGCAAGACCTCAACTGAGTTTAGAGCGAGGATGATGATGGGTGAGGCGGCTCCTCCGCCATTTGCACACAAATTGCACAGATGATAAACATCTGTGTCTTATCTGAGAGCACTCATGCTGTTTTTCATGACCCGGGGGCTTGTATTGCACATTATCACAAAGCCAAAAGTACGATTCTCCCCCATCGTCTGCGATGTGTTTTGAAAAGATACAGCGTCTGACTGTGGTAACGCTTGAGAGGCATCCCATCTGATATCCACATAGGACACAAAGTACCAGTCATTCATTAAGGTCACGTAACTGTTTGGGGATTAGCAGCAGGACCGGTGGATTGTGGGTTTCAAACTGGAAAACACTGCTGGGACATCTTCCATTTCAAGATGAAACCCCCGCTCTTGCGGGGTGGGGGTTTTACTTTGTGCTGCGTCAGCACAGGAGCGCCCTTTGTATATGACACCAGTGTTGGCCTCTGGAGTTGCCCCACCCCCCATCCACGCTCCCCCTTGCACACCCATATGTGTTGAGGAGCAGCCAGCACCACGCGATCTTTCCTTCCCCAAATAAAGAGGTGACCCACCTCACCCCTCGCCTCGCTTGAAGCGCAGTCGGCCAATCGCGTGCCGCTGAGCAACTCCCACGGGACAGATGGCTGTCTGACGGCGGCAGCTAGACTCTCTCTCACACACACACACACACACACACACACACACACACACACAATCATCCAACAATTAACATCCAGTGCACCGCTATGTAAGGAAACATGTTTGCGTAATGACGGGTGCATTCAGATGCGGTTCAGTTTTCGTTGAAGGATTTTTAGTCTTACACAAAATATGAAAATATGCGCGACACATGGGAACATTTGCATAGCAAAGGCATCCTCTGCCTCATTTGGTGTGCGATTGCGCACGGGGCTGTTTGAGTTTAACAGTGTGCGTGTGCTTGTTCTGTGCCTGGATCAGCTGTAGGAGCTGTTGGAGAAGATTAGCATGAGCTCACTGCCTACTCATTTCCATCCCCATCTGCCTGTCTCCCACAGTGACGCTTCCCCTCACCCCCCAACCACACACACACACACCGAACACTACAAACTACACACATGCATGAGCACAGACATCCACACAGCACCCAGATTCCACCCCCGCAATGCCTGCTTAGTCTTCTAATGAATACAGAAGCAGACAGACAGACACACACACACACACACATACACAGAAGAATACCTAGAATATCCAATAGTGTCATGTCAGAAGCCAGTGGTCCATCTCATGCTGTTGGGACAACAACTGACGGCTGGCCTGTTTCCTCCGAACGGCTTCACCTCAATCTCAAAAGTCTAAGTTTAGGAAGGAAGATGTTCAATACTACACTGTGATAATCTGATTTCTGATTGAACTGGCACGATTCCTCCAAAGAGGCAGCTGACAAGTCAACTCAGCAGGTTTGCAAAAATCTCAGTCAAGGGGCTGGATCACTGATGGTAGTGAGAGATAAGGCTTTTTATTTTAAAGAGGCACAGCAGCAACGCTGAACGCTGGTTTGTTCGACACAATTTCTTCATATATCTTTTCTTTGCTCATCCTAAAAATCCCATTGGAATTCTGATCTGGGAACTCACGGTGGGAGAAAACATAGGGGTTTATGATTGTCACAAATCTGTAGCTATTAAGTCGAATTCTTATTGTTCTACAATTCACCACTGTCGCAGCTATTTAGTGCCTAAGGCAAAAAAGAAACAGGATTAACCTTAGCCAACATTGGCCTTCAGTGTTTTTACCATCTTGCTCATCTTTATTGTCATGGTGCTAAGTAAAAATCAAGGAAATTTCCACTGCATATCTGCTTTAACTTCGATTGTGTCCCACCACAATATCTATTGCAGTCCCTTCCTCTCCATATCTATTTTTCCTCACTGAGACGATGCAGGTTTGTTTCAGTGTGTGTGTGTGTGTGTGTGTGTGTGTGTGTGTGTGTGTGTGTGTGTGTATCCAGCGCCACTGACATTCCTTTAGCACAAACCCTAGTCCACAGACCTTTTCAACATTTTCTTCTGAGCTTAAATGTTGTGGTGAGAGGGCATTGAATGCTCCACTACCCCTTTTGAAATAATGGTGTGTCAGCTCTCAAGACAAGCATGTGGCGGCCAGTCGAAAGGCAGACATTGAGAAGAGTCCGAAAGGGCTTGAGGTGTATTTTCTGTTGTGGAGGCAGGCCGGGTCTTGGGCAACCTCTTTGTATTGTTTTTTTTTTTGCATTGACTCTGCAAGGGGGGGTTGGGGGCTCACACTGGCTTGGCCTCAGCCATGTGGAAGGGCAGCTCCCGGGAGCTCTGTGAGGTATAATTGTAAGAGTACTGGGGGGGTCGATGTATGCTGGCTAGCCATTGTCACCTCTTTTGTGCTGGGTATCAGCTGTGGATCTGTGATTGTGGGACGGATAGAGGTGATAACCCCCCACCCCTCCACTGTTGGATGATCAGTGCTCCCAAAGCGCCTGAGTCATGGACCAGCGCTTATTGTTTGCCTCCCCCTCCTCCATCCTCCCTCTCGCATCTGTTTGCTCATCTCTCCTGGAAGCGACGGCGGTGCTGCTGCCCGGCACAAACAAAGAGGTGAGGTGGCCCAAGCAGCACACGTCTCATTTTTTAGTAAAGGTTATCAACAATAACTATTGATAATAACTGTCACGCACATAAAAGTATACTTTTGCTGCTCTAAAACGTATTGGAAACGTAAAAGTTTGGAGCTTATTCGCCATCCGTGGGGGGCCAAACAATTAGAATACCAACTCTGGATTTTATCGACCAGTTTGGAACAATAAGGTGTTTTCAAACAATGTATTGTTCAGTCCTGCTCTGGAAATGTGTCCGTTTTGGTCCAAAATAAATTATATATATATATATATATATAGAAAAGTTGTTGGGTGTCTTTGCTTTAAAGTCCCAGTGAAACACATTTACCTTCTGCATTGGGAGTTTTCTACAGTGAAACTGAATATTTGAGCGGTGTACAATGACGAGGGAGATTTAGAATTAATTCCTTCACATTTGATTGGACCGTTAAAAAGTGTGTGGGCTTAGAATGTAGCCCGATACGGAGCTACAGAAGACTGTGGCTCCATACGCCCTTCCCAAGTTTCAGATCGATTGATAGATAGATATGATATTATTGACATTGGTTGGCTCATTGACACATGCCATTTTTTGTGTCGGATGAAAAAGGAAGAAAAGTTGAGTGGATTTTGATACAAAAAGACCAAAAATGTGATTTATTTGCCTATAGGTGATGATTGGGGATGTGATCTAAAAGGGTTAAAGGGCATTTTTCATTTCATTTTAGATTTTTTTAAATTCGCCCACTTTTTCTAGACCAGACAGAGAGAGAGAGAGTAAGACTCTTTGAGGATTAAGAACACAAGTGCTTTTTCCTTTTTCCTTTGCAGCGGTTGTTTAGGTTTAACAGCTATAGATGCTTTAGATTCAGTGCTGATATATGCATGTCCTTTCTCAGAAAAGGTGTATATTCCTGGCAGTACGCCTCTGATCTTTACTTTTGTTTTGTCTGCTCTGACTCAATGTCGATGTCTAGCCGCTCTCTGTTGAGGCAGCATGGGTAATCTTGAACTGGATTAATCAGGGAGTGGACCAAGTTGTCCCATTGTTCCAGCAAAGCAACTTTGTCCTGAACTTTGACTGGCCATTATAACCCTTCTCTGTTTATCACAACAGTTTTCATAAGAAGTGAAGCTATGTGTTGCTGCAAGAGAGAGATACAACTGAGAGTAGATGTCGTGTTGGAGCAGTGTAACACGTGAGAGGTTTGGAGTGTGAGAAGGTGAGAAAGTGAAACCAATCCGCGAAGGACAAGTTTAGGCGGGTTCCAGTCGGTGAGGGCAGACCATAGAGCTGGTTTGAACCCAGCTGGTTAGAAAGCAGAACTAGGCGGATCTCATTCAGGCTCCCCGGGCAGACACAGAAACAACGTTTGTGTGTGGCCCGTCAGGAAGTCAAGATGAAAGATGCGAGTTGAGTGAGGCAGTGAAGGGTCCGGCCTCAGGTTTGAGAAAACCGACTTGCCGAGCCTTTCATTCCTCCCATTGCAAGTCACCAATCTCTTGAATTAATCCATCCCATCCCGCACTCTGGCAAATGAAGCGGCCATGCAGATGCTAAATAAAACAATATGCTGAAAGGAGATCCCTCCTTCTGGCATGGTTGTCTGCCTCTCAGGTTCAGGAAGCCTCCACCAGGCCCAGACTTGCGCCTCTCCCCCACCCCCTTCAAGTCAACCCATTGATTCCACATCCCACGCTCCTCCCCCACGCCACCCACACTATTCTTTTCTTATTGCAGAGAAGAGTGAAACAAATGTCCACACACACACACACACACACACACATGCGCGCGCAGGCAAACACACAGCAGACAATAGACCTCTTGAAGTCCTTGGCTTATAATTAATGTAATTGTAGATCTCTAAGACAAAGTAATGTGTGGTGTGTGTAACCACCTCTGACCCACAGCGAGCACAAATACATTATTCTCATTGTCTTCCTTCAGAGGAACACTGCCAAGGCTATCTTGAGCAGTAGGACATCTGTTTATATAAAGCACACTGCCGTGTGTGTGTGTGTGTGTGTGTGTGTGTGTGTGTGTGTGTGTGTGTGTGTGTGTGTGTGTGTGTGTGTGTGTGTGTGTGTGTGTGTGTGTGTGTGTGTGTGTGTGTGTGTGTGTGTGTGTGTGTGTGTGTGTGTGTGTGTGTGTGTGTGTGTGTGTGTGTGTGTGTGTGTGAGAGAGAGAGAGAGAGACAGCACTTGTGGTTTGCTGAGCTGTCACACTTTTCTCAACAGCGTTATCATGTCTGCCACATTCTGGGACCGAAGCTGCCCTCTAGGTTTCTCTCTACTGGGTGATCACCAACAGATATCTCTACTAATATCTATTACCTATGTCTATGATTAATACCCTGATGGTTGTTTTCACTGAGAGTGTTACACTTGGTTACATTGCTTAATGTGGTACGTCTTTCTTTGCTTGCTTTTTTTTCTTCCAGTGTGAAACCATACTGAATAGCTTTGTATTGGTGCATAAAGGACATCCAACGCATTGACAAATTGGCCAAGGATTTATTGTACAATATAAAAATTCATGTGCAAAGCAGTTGAGAAAAATGACTAACATAATAGCACCACTTGCATATCCATAAAATGCAGGTTATTCCATCCAACTTTGGAGTGTCACCATCAGAGGTTTCCAAGTAGAATGAACACACATGTCAGAAAGTGAAAGTTTGTTAATTACTGTTTACAACTCGGTCCTAACTCAGACAGCTATCAGCTGCATTACATTGGATACTTGAAAATGACTGAAAATAACATTTTTGTGCACAATTTCTAGATCATGAACATCATCCAAAAACAAAAATCTAAATAATTGGATTAGTGTGATTTTGTTGCCCAGCCTCAACACGACAAAAACCCTTCCCCACTGGAGATAAAACCCTACTAACGGTTAGACTTCCAGGACAAATGACTGTAAAGTTGTCTCAGGTATGTATTATGTCCATCTTCGATCGGCAGTGATAGAAACAAGACACCCAGGTGAATGCACTCATCTTACCCCCCTGCCATACCACCGCATCTGTGGCCGTTTCAGCCACAACTTCCGTCCATCGTTGTCCGATACAAAAGAAAAGAAAAGAAGTAACACTGGTCTCCATGCTGCTTTCTACTGTTAACCAACCATACTTTCTGGGCGCTTCTGTGACGTGGTACATGACACAAACAAAAAGAAAAGAAACTGGCATTCTCATCTTCGTGATTCTGGCAAAGGGAAAGAAGTCTATCGCCTATGGTTACGAGTATTTTCCCAAGTTAAAAAACCCACATATGAGCAAATGTAGGTGGAAAAGGGTTTAGATCTCCAAAGCACATTTGATGAGAGTATATGGCATGCTACCTAAATCTGAGACATGGTCATAAAGATCATGATCTAGATGAGGTAAAGAACACCTGCCACATTCTCTCGTGCTGCATTGTGTAAATATGTATTTTCTTTCCTCCCTTGAAGTGGTTTCAATTCTCAAAGATATGATCAAATATGAGCAAGGATGTAAGATCCGATCACACAAGTGGTTGGCCCAGATGCATTTCTCTTTTTAAAGGCCGGTTGAGGTGTGTACTGCAGTCCCTCATCTCGATACTATCTTGACAAATCATGACACAAGAGCTTTGAGGAGGCAGTGTTTAGTCTCGGCCCAAGGACAGAACCAGCGGTGTTATTTCTCTCTCTCTCACTCCTCCATGTTTCCTTGAACTGGTTACTATCCCTGTGTCATACCCATTCCTCAATGCTGCCAAACCCCCACCTTCACCGCCAGTCACCGGCATGTGCTGTGAAACATCAGATTCCACTTCCACAATCAATACATCTCTGGTCCTGCAGAAACTCACCTACGGCAGGGAATGCCCACATGTGTTTTATCTCACTCGTGCACACACATGGTGTCATTTCACACTGTATGCATGTAAGAAGGGCCACTCCGAACCACTTACAACTGCCAGATCAGATTCTTATTCTAAACCTTGAAAATGAAGGCGGAAAGTCACATAGACCTGGATGATCTTTACAATATCCAATGAGGAGATGTCACCCTCATTATTGAATGAATGGTGTTGTCAGTTGTCAGCTACCATCTTTAAACACTTGTTGTCACACATGATACTTTCCATCCATTAATACGCAGTCACCCACAGCACAAAGAAAGAAGAAAAGAATATACACTTTTCTCTGCATTGGACCCATCCTGAGTTATTAAGGAGCAGTGGGCTGCAGTGAAGCGCCCGGGGAGCAACTGGGGGTCCAGTGTCTTGCTCAAGGACACTTCAACATGAACTATGGGGAGAGTGGGGATCCAACCGGCTACCTTGAGGTTACGGGACGACCACTCTCCCTCATGAGCTACAGCTGACCCCTAATAGGGGTTTTTGAGGGTCTTCTGTGGCTTTATAGGCGGGTTCCAAGTACCTCAGTGGGGTCTTTTTGGATGCTTCCAGGAGATTTATTCATTTGGCAGACGTTTTTGATCAAAGTGACGTACAAGCCAAGCTACAGAGGATTAAGGAGGAGCCTTTAAGAATATCTGCATTAACAGTCACTTCCACATACTTCAGGGGCATGAAGTAATATATAAATGGCTAGAAAACAAAACATGTTGCTAAGGAACTAGAGAAAAATAGAGAGAGTGAAAGAACATATTAGGTGAGTATGGCCTTTCGGAAGAGGCAGGTCTACCGGCTCAGGAGCACACAGGAGAAGAGTTGGGATGGAGATTCCCTGCCTCACAGTGAGGGTTGGTAGGACAAGTCGCCATTCATTTTCGCAGATTGTAGTGAATGAGAAGACGGATGGATGGACGGATGCCTCAGACATTCCCCCCCCCCCAGCAGTAATGAAATGATATATCCCTGATGTGGATGGGAGCAGAAGAGGAGGGATGACCTCACAGCCACATGATCGCTGCAGAGGGACAAGCCGGCAGGTAATGTGTCCATTAGTCTTCCCTTTGCCAGAGGAGAAACCAACCTGGCTGGGAGACGAGGACAGAAAATGACACAAGTTCTACTCTTTCCTCTCGGCCCACTGCTTTGAATCGCATTGAATCCTCATTTGCACTGCTTTCGTGGCATTTTGTCACAGATCACCTTCTTTTTGGTGTTTCGTTTAAATGTGAGAATATTTCAAAGTTACCGTTTTGGATGTAGATCGGCAGTTCATGATTTAATGATCTTTCAATCTCATTTCAATGTTTCTTGTGCAATTTTTTTTTATCGGAAACACAAGCTAGTTATAATATTCTTGCGAGGATGCAAAAAGCTTTGTCACAACTTCTAAAATTCAAAACCTTTCAACTAAAAATCTGAATCAAACCATTGTTAATTCCATGTATTGGTCTAACCTTTGCAAGGGACCATGTTTTCTACCGGGGATCCTGTTCCTTGCCTGGCCCACAGATCCTCACTGGGGTTCAGAGAGGTCGTTGATACCAGAGTTTACTCCAATGCAAGGTCCCTCCCCCTTTGTTACATGACCTGTGTGGGGTGACTGTCAGTGGACAACAGCCACAAGCCTACACAGGCCTTTTTGTTCAAAATGAAAACACAGCACATGTATACACAAGCGAACCCATGCGGTGTCACAAGTTCACCTGCTGCACTGTGGTACCTTCTTCTTCCCCTTTTCTCAACAACAACCCTGCAAACTCAGTCGAGTTGAACTTCTGCCGCAGAGCAGCGACTTAGACTTCTGGTTTCCACACCACACCCACTTCCTGTCGGAGGCGTCTTCAGCGCCCCAGTTGTAACAGTCCCAAATGTCAAAATAGTTTTTTCGTCCAATGTCAGTCTACAAACGTTTGACATGAAAGGATGAATCATTCCTAATGAGAAGTCACTAGACTACTTAATTATTCAGATGGTCCAAGCATCATTGGCAGAAAGGTTTCAAACAAACAAACTCAGAGGTTAGTCAAACTTATTTGGATGAAACAAAGGCTCACAGTGTTGTCATAACTGACATAGCTGGGGGAAAAAAACGACGAAACTATGACCAAATACTGGCTAAAGGAAACTTCTGCCTCCAGTATCAGCATTCCAAAACCTGCATGTGTCAAATCAAACTTCAGACCCTCCCCCTCACCACTGGAAAGCATGTGATTTGGCTCCAGAGTAAAGCCTCTCACTTGCTCAGCCTCTCCCAGAATTCATCAGTGGAACAAAATGTCCGGCTCCGAAATGGAAAGCGCCAGTGTGTGCTGGCCAGCCGGCACAGTTTTGAGGATGCCCAGCACCCTGCAGTGGACCAAAGGGCCTCTTTGTGCTCTGCCCTCACAAAGATGTACCCAGAGCAGCAAAAACAAAACCAACAGCAGTGTCCTGGCTCGGGGGTTGGAGGAGGGGTGGTGTTGGATGTGTAGCCCAACGCTAAGTGGAAGTGCCGCCAGAATTTGAGGTTACAAATAAGACCCGGTGAATAAGCCAGAGAGAAACAGATGAAGGAAGTTTTCCATTGGAGCTGAAAAGCCCCCCCTCATTCCTCCTCCTCATGAACATACACCTGTGCAAATGCTCGCGTTCCTTTTCAAGCTGCAGTATCCACAAATGACGGTTTTCACTGGTGAAATTCCTCCGTCTCATGAGGGAATTGTTCTCCAGAGCAAACAAGCTTTAAAGCCCAGACGGTGACAAACGGGGACAGTATTTTGAAAAGAAATGAAGCAAACCCATGACAATCAACGCCTCTGGCAGTCATAAACAGATAGCCAGACACAATCTACAAGCTGCTACGTCTCCACTAACCCCACTTAGACTGGCCTTTATTTGCGCTGCGTGTGTGTTTCTATACAGTAGTGTTAATGAACTTTGAGCCCTGTCTGTGATAGTAAAAAACCCAGTCGGCAGCCGCATGAGCGTTGCTTTCTGCCCTTGATAAGTGAGGCCGGCCACGACGGGGACCTGAGTATCAGCTTTACAGCATCAGATACGCGCCTCCGGAGACACACACACACACACACAGACACACACACACAGACACACACACACACACACACACACACAGCGTGGGCCGCATAAGTGTTGACCGCTGGCCGTGGATAGGGCGCGTTGTACAAAGTCCCATTCAGAGTGTTAATTAGGTTAACCTGAAGTTCAGCGGCCAGCGATTCATTACAGGAATAGCACCGAAGTCCGAGGGAGGATGGCATGAAATGGGTTGCGTGGTGTTTGTCTGGGGGGGGGGGGGGGTCGATGCAACAGGGCACAGCCAGCACCAGCCACCACGAAAATGTCTATTTTAGTCTGCTAGCTCGATGGGGCCGCAGACAGTCAGACACCTCTGTGGTGTAGGGGGGGGGGGGGGGGGGGGGGGGGGGGGGGGGGGGCGATAATGGATTTACTTTAGTGTGTGTTTCAAGGTGGCAGTCTCTCGCTCTCGCTCTCTCTCGCTCTCTCTCTCTCTCTCTCAAAGTAGGCTACGTTTCGGCTTAAGCATTAAGCCAAGGCAGAAGAATTATTATTTTTTAATAAAAACTACTCTCCTTTTGATGCTTGGAGAGAGGCATCAGACGTGTGTGTGTGTGTGTGTGAGAGAGAGAGATTGTGAGTCTAATGCACCGGCTCCACGCAGCGCTCTGGCCCTGCATTATCCCAAATGCTGCTGCTGTGATTGGAGCGGTAATTCGGTTGCTAAGCAAATGCAGTTTTCTTGGACTAAATCGGAATGGGCAAGACTGCTTCCTGGCTGGCTGGGGGGGCCGGGCTTGGGCACCGCTACCACTGCTGCTGCGTGCTGACTTGCACACAGAGATGAACACACACGCACATGGCGGAGTTGTTTCGCTGCAGCACCAGACACAATCTCAGAAAGGATTATTTGATGACCTGGTGTACGCAACGTTTTCTCCCAGCTGCTGCATATATTTATCAGACCTCATAAATTGAGTCATTGCGAGATCCCACCCGCTGACAGTTGACTTTTTCAACTATTCGTCATATTCGCAGCTCAGGGTGACAAAATGGTGACTAATCATGAGTTACACAAATCAGAGCGCGGTGCTGGGCCACAGAAAAAGGTTTCTCACGGACCAACGAAAGCGACCGGTTTGTGTTTGCAGCCCACGAGTTATTACTGTCGTCAAAAGTCACACCGCTCGTTACTTTTGAACACATCATACTTCGGGAGGCAACATGTTCGATATTGAATGTTGACGTATTTACAAAGTCGAGCTTTAAAGGGATAGTTAGGAGCGACTGTGGCTCAGTGGTGAGCGGGGTCGTCCTTCAATCAGATGTGTCCTCGGGCAAGGCACTTCACCTCAAATGTGTCCCGTAGCTGTGCCTACGGCGTATGAGTGTGTGTGGATGTTCGATACTCCTGATGGGCAGGTAGCCACTGCCATCACTGAATGAATTGGTGTAAAAGGGTGAATGTTGATAAGTAGTGTGAAAGCGCTTTGAGTGGTCGGTGGCCATTTGCCATGACCATTTATGATGGGATTACTACATTAGAATGGAGACCAGTATTATATATATATATATATATTAAAAAAACTTTCACCGCGTTACCTTGCTGTCAGACAGCCCTTTCTCATTATCGATGCTCTCTTTGAAGCCAGGAGTCTCCTGGCTTCAAAGAGAGCACATTTTGAAGCAGCATTTGAAGATTCAGAAAAGATGCTCTACATAGTACAAAGGCAGAGAGTGTCATGTTGAGAAGTCTAGTCCAAGTCACTCTCTGCTCTCTAGTTGCCTATTAGCACGCCAGCCGCTAGCTCGTGTTTCCGGTAAGGCGAGATGGTAGCTAGGGGGGCGGGTCAACTGTCACGCAAAGAGCGAAGGTGGGGAGAGGAGGGGTCAGTTCTTGAAGGTGGCTTTAATTAAAGCAGTAGCTGGTTAGCGGTCAGCGCGACACAGTTTCTTCAGAACACAGAGCGACGGGGCCAGCAATCAGCCCGTCGAGCATGCGAGAGGTGGTAATGTGGAGGGCACCAAGGTGCATGCTGGGATCCACTTTTAAACACGTTTGGAGTAGTAGTACTGTCTATATGTGTGAGGGATTGTGCGTGAGAGCAGGAGGTCATCTGCTTTTAGCTTCTTACTGGGAGTGTCACGTTTCCTCACCTTACGTCGGAGCTACTCCACCAGAGTGAGAGTACGTCTCACTCTGGTGCAGCCGCCCTAAAACACGGTCCTTTGGGGATAACTTGTCGTTTACATTCCATTGGCCTTTTCAGTTTAGACACAACAGAGACATCCAAGAAAACTCAAATCAGTGCTGGCAGATGTGTGTACGGTGTGATCGCCGGTATGCAAATGTTGAGGCAAGTGAATTGTGGAGCTCCACACTGACACCGCTCTTTATACACTAATGCTGTGTGTGTGTGTGTGTGTGTGTGTGATGCATGATAGCTCATATGCAAATATTGAGGCTCTTTGTACACCACTAAATCAAGCATTCGTTAGACACATGGATTCAAAATAGGAACATCACATTTAAAAAAAAACTGTTGTAATTATCAAATCGTAATTAGTTTAAAGAGCTCATCAAGAAAGAACAAGACACAGATTTGTTGGTTCTACTTTCACAAATGTACAGACTCGCTGTTTTTCTCTGTTTTGAATTTTAGTGATATCAATACATTCTCTCTCTCTCTCTCTCTCTCTGTATATATATATATATATATATATATATATATATATATATATATATATTAGAGCTCCAAGTTGTGTTTACTTCTATATAAAGAATTTTGGAAATCCTCTTGTTTGTTGTCTTACCTTGAGTCAGAGGATTAGATTAGTTTAGCTTAGCTTAACATAGCCTGGAAACAGTTAGCTGGTTGGTTCAGTTAATATCCTTTCTAACAATGAGCCGGCGGCTAGCAGCTAATTCAATTCAGTTCAGTTTATTTTGTATCACCCAGAATCACACACTGGGCTATACAAAATAAACTGAATTTAATTGAATTGAATTACAGCTACTTTGAAGGACTGCGGTACATGGCCTGGTAGTAAAGACACATTGATAATATATAATCCTAAGAGACGGGTTTAGAAGTAGAAACCATTGACACTTTTTAATATTCAATGGTCACATTTTGGTACGTACTTTTAGTTGAGGTCTGACGACCAGTCTAATCTGAATAGTTTGACTGTTCCTTTAAATGGTTCTTTACAGCCCTGCTGCTGCTGTGTGGAACCCTTTCTGTTCAGAGTGTGTTAGCAAGGAAGGCCTCATGTGGGCCTGACCTGATTCCAGCCAAGCATCGCGTGCCTGACCAGAGTGTCTCTCTGTTCTCTTCCTCTTTCCCATTCGTCCATTCTCTCTCTCTCTCTCTCTCTCTCTCACCCCTCTCTTTTTTTCCTCCCCACCCCCGCATTACAGTGTGCCTCATCACCCATGCTGCACACACACACATACATACACACACACACACACACACACACACACACACACACACACACACACACACACACAGGGTCCCAGCATGCCTACCTCAGTGGAGCTAAACAGTTTCACAGCGGCTTTAAGGCAGACAGTTGCAGACCTCTGTGCGAGACAGGAGTACAAATCTACATATCTGGGTCAAAATGTAGGAATAAAACGGGAACACATCTTTTCAGATAACAAACCGCAATATTATTGTGTCTGCTCCCTGACAAGTAATCATTCTGGAAAGGAGGGCCTGACTACTTCGCCACGTTTTATGTTTCACTGGGCAGGTGGGAGGACGGCGTTGGTGCGTCGCCCATGTAGTTGTTTACTTAGACACTAGGTCTCTGGTTTGGTAGCATGTCAAATAAATGTGGCCCTCAAACAGTTATTGTACCGAGCTGCCCTTATACTGGGCCTCATTATAAACTCCATAGGGTGTGGGTAACCCTTATGCCCCCCCCCCACACTTAATTCTTTCAGAGAGTTCTGTTGTCGGGAGGGGTGATCCAAGCCCTGTCAACCCCAATTATCCAGATGTGGGCCTCTGCCTCTATCCCTCCCCTTTTCTCTCTCTCTCTCTCTCTTGCTCTCGTCATTCTTCCGGTTGGGACACAAAAAGATAGCAGGGTGAGCAACGCCATTGTTTGAGAGTCTTACATAAGAGTTATTAAGGCATATACAGTATGCATGCTGTATAATCCTGAGGTGTTTTTGGACTCCACCTCATATTATTATGGCGCATAACATACATAGAACTATTTCCAGTGAATTACGATATAGAGAAGATGGAAACTGCATGAACCTCTTTGGTGTTGTTTTGGGTCCTATGCTAACTTAAAGATTAAGTTATTGAGATGGCTATTTATGTAAATTAAAATGCCGGTGTCCACAAATATCACTGTTTGAACACTGTACTTTCATACAGATGCAAACAACCTGGACTTCTCCACAAAGTTCTAATCTTTTGATTCAAATTCGGCTGCACCACCTTGTTTGTCTCCTTGGAGTCGAGTCCAGGCCAGACTCACCTTTATGTTCTGGACGGGAATAGAGACAAAGGTCAGCAGCAGCATCAGAAATAGAGCAGCCCCCCCCCCCCCCTCCGTGTGCATGCCTTGCTGGAGTAGTGAATTGGTGCTGTCTGCTGGGTTGGAAACAACACCGTCTATCTTCTATCTCAGCATTTACAGAATGAAAACCGATGCCCTTTTTGTGGGAGGCCCGTCATGCATATGGGGGACCTACTTGTATGGGATGACCTACTTCACAGAATACTGTGAATTGGGTGCGTTGCACCTCTGTGTTTCTTTTAAGCGGCCTCGCAGGGCGGCCCATGCTGGTCACGGGGGAGAGTGGACAGGCTGCCACCACTGCTGCGTCTTTAAAAACTCTCTCCAAGCTGCTTTTCAGCTTACCAGCGCCGCAAACTAGGTAATCGCCCCTCAGCACGAAATGGCTTATATACCAACTGCAAAGTACGCACAATTCATTTCCAACGCCACCTCACCCGGGTCGCTACTTTTAATCTGATTCTTGTTTTTGCTGTTTTTGTTCTCACTGTTATGCGAGTGGGTGCTGTTGTTTACCACTCGCTCTTGTTTGGATGCACAGCACTTATGCTTATGGTTTGTGTGTGTGTGTGTGTGTGTGTGTGTGTGTGTTTGCATGACTGATCGTTTCAAGCCTTCTCAGCTTTTTTCCTGGTGGCAGGTGGCACCAATATGGTACCCGAGTGTAAACCAAAGATACATACAAGGAAGGGAGAGGGGAAGATAAACATGCAGCTTTCGGTGCAGAAACAGGGCAACAAAGGAGATCATATTCAGTTTTATCATGGTGTCATTAAAAAAATATATATTTTCATTTTCAGCAACAACATTAATCTACCCTATAAAGTGTCAGACATTATGAATGGGATGCATGATATTCATCTAGTAAATGATTCATTTAGAGTCAAATAGATAAAAAAAGACCATTAAGACGATTATCCTTGTTTTTTTGTCTGAAAAAGTGTCACAGTTTTGTCACAGTGTGATTTCACTTCATGAAAGTTAATTCCAATGTTTTGTTCGCCTAAAATAGTCCTTTTTAGCGCTCCGTTGTAATTGGCTCCATCCCGCCGTGTCACATCTGATTGCAAAAAAACAAGATTGCCAAAATGATCGGTGACATAGGTGACTACATCTACTTCTTAATACAGTCTACGGTTCTTCAAGTGCAAAATAATCAAATACAATCTTTGTCACCCACCATTGATAGGATGCACTGATTTGGTAGAAGCATCACATTTGATATTTTATCCATGTATTTCTAAGAAGAAAAGACGTTTGATTCCTCATTTAATCGTAGCTTTTCATTTCACGCTACAGTTGATTGCAAGGAAAGAAGCTTCCCTTGTTATCTACCTGGTTTAGAGATTTGGATTACATTGAAATCTGCAAGGGAAGAATCTAATGTTTGATACTCTTAAAGCAGCAGCCTTGTATGATTTTAAAAGAAAACTCCTAGAAAAAGTTAATTCAGTAATGTTCTGGCAGATAATTTGGGTTCCTTTCTCAGCTCATATGCTTCCCATCAGGCAGGGGTGATCTACATGACGTGTGTGTGTGTGTGTGTGTGTGTGTGTGTGTGTGTGAAATGGCAGAGAAGTCAGTCCTGCTTTCCAGATGTGAGAGAAAAGGAGGGAAATGAGGAGAACAGGGGGGACAGACAAACAGACTCTCGTCGACTCAAAGAATCTTTCTGGTTCCAGAGTGCCTCTCGTGGTCAGTAGTGTTTACCACGTTGGAGGTGGATCCCCTGTTACCTTTGTTCACACTCTTGCAGCCAGATCGCATCTTACCCAACAGTCGGGCCTGAAATCGCCCTCAAACCACAGTTTCCTTATTTGCTCACTCTGGAGAGGAATCCATTTTATAAACACTGCTATTAGTTGTTGTTTTCCCCCCTCGATGTACCCTTGGCCTTGAATATTCTGGCCTCCACACCTCTTCTCAGAAGCCACAACAGCTTCTTTCTGAGGTCCTCAGTTCCAACCTCCCGGCCCCACCCAAATGGGCTACAGTGCTGTTAGCAGCTCTGGATGCATCCCAAACGTTCTGTTGGCCTGTTATTCAACCTGACCCCTCCCTGACCTGACCCCGGGCTCTCTGGCCGGTTTAACTACGGACGTAAAGAAGGGCTGTGACCTCTGGTCATTAAAGGACATTTGGTGCAATTAAGCCTTTAAGTGTCCCTCCCTTGATTACTTCTCAAGATAGTGTTTGTAGAGTGAGTCTGCGTTTCTAAAGGCCAGACGCAATTGCAACCCAGCACCTCCCCCTTTCCTTTTTGTTCTATTTTTACAGTGGTCCAGACCATAAAGTCAGTCAAGAGGTGGCTTTGGCTGTTTCGCGGTGAGGTCACGAAGGGTCGTGAACCTTCTGTGACACCTAGAGATGAGCTTTCTTCTGCAAGTCTGTGTCAAATACACATTTTTATCAGTTGGCGTTGTTAGGGCTCCTAATAGGGTACATAGTTCTCTGTTATTACAACTACAGGGCTAAATGAGCTACTTGATGCTGCAAACGGTGAAAATCGCAGGTTTTAAAGGGCTGCCACCAAGATCTCTGCACAGCGCCGCCATTTTACCATCATCTTGTGAACTCTGGGCAGAGGACAGGAAGTCAAATGCCGACAATCCGACCTCCTCAGGTGACTTGACCGGAGTGATCTTGGTTTGGAGCCTTGTTGTCTTTAGATGCCAGGTTTATATGGCTCCAGGGTCAACTGGTCACTGTTTTACAGGGGTGGAAGCTAGTTCACAGGCAGAACAGGCCCCTCTCATGCCATCTGCTAGCCATAAAGTCAGCCCAGTAAGCCTGACTTTTGTACTGTTTAATGGGGCTCTCTGGGGGTGAGTTTAGGTAGGAGAAGACGTAGGGCTTCTGTTTCGCCTCGTGCCCCTCACTTTATTTCTGCAGTTTGAGAGCATGATACGGTCAGAAGTTTGCTCGTGGCATCCTTGTGATGTGTTTCAGCTTAAGGCTTCTGGACTTTCCTTTTTGTACTTATGATGGAGGGTACGGTACTGAAGCAAGAAGCACATCAACTGTATCAGTAGGTTGTCATCGCGAGCTGCAACTGACCTCAGCATCTTGACAAATGTAGTAAGTTGCGGGCGGCCTCTCTTCATCACTTATTGATTCCTTGCAGCAGAAGGCTTGCTGAAGGTTACATGAAGGATGTTACTGCAGTATTCAATGCACATCCAGTTTCAAAACAGCTGACGACAGTGAAGATCTGCTTCACAAGACTTAAAATAGATAACATGCAGAAACGGCCGCCGACTTCTGAGTGACATCACTTTCAAAGGCCTCGCAGAAATGTCAGATAAGAGAGTGAGAAAGGAAACAAGTGAGCATTCTCAGCCCCATCAGAACTAGACGGGACAGGAAAAAAAAACATCCAGGCCACTGGAAAGGTCATCGATTAAATGAATTGATTCCCCAGTCCGACATGTAACCTCCAGCACAAAACCACGGAAGGATTCCTTCCAGAAGAGTCTAAAATGTAGACTCTTCTGGAAAAATACATACCTATGTTTGGAAGAAATCACATTTTATTTGTCCAATTACGAAGGGTTCGGTGAATGTGCTGATGAAGCTTGCAGGGTTCAGTACCTCCAATAAGTTTAAGAACCACTGGTCTAAATGCTTCCTGCAGCTGAAATTTCAAAAGTACTCCAAACTGAACACATTTGACAGAATTGATAAGGTGCCTGCAGAGGAGCTGACAGCAGCTAGCGGCTCGCTAAAGAGGGAGGCCCAGGGGGAAAGAAAGCTTTAAGACAGTACTTTGGTCCCAATTACAGCTAATCCCTTTAGTTGTAGAGAAAGTGGGGACCCCATGCTAGCTTTCTCTGACAACACAGAGAAAGCTATGCGGAGAGGAAAGCTAAGCAAATGAGGGGGGAGGTAAAATTGTACCCCCCCCCCCCCCCCCCCCCCCCCCCAGAGAAAAAGTCAAGAACTATGATCTGTCTTTTGTCTTTGCGATTCATCTGCCTTTTCAAATGAAAACGTGCCACTTTTCAGCCAAAGCTTGAAATATGTTAAGTGGAGAGACATTAGCCAGACCAATCCTGTTATGAGCTTCAGCCCAGGGGAAGGGGGGGGGGGGGGGGGGCAGGCAGGCAATCTTCTTAAGTGATTAATCACCATGTGAAAGTGAAACCTACTGAGGGATTTTTTTTTTTGCTTTAGCTATTGTTTTCTTTTTCAACACACATTTGGTATCAAACCTCATGAAAAGCAGTCATGCGCTGGTAAGAAAACATTAACCATAGAAAGGTGTCCAGACCCGAGCGAGGACCCGCTTTTTTTCAGGAATCATTCAATCCGAACTTTCATAAGCAGTTTCTTTCCGGATAGCCTTTTTGAAAAGCACTGAGAGGAAAAGATGCATTTTTAACTTCAGCCAATTTTGCGTTGACACAACCTCATCATTAGCACGGGAAGAGTGGTTTGTCAACTGGCATCGTTATGTTGCAGGAGACAACATTTAGCTGGGCCCGGGTGTGAAAAGCAAACACATTTGGTGAAGCTTCACCCATAATTACCTCATTAGGTAGTGCAATGAAGGAGAAGGCACTTGTTTCCTCCCGCCTACAGGCCTTGGGCTATGCGCTGAGAGAGCGATGTCAGCGGAGCTCTGTGAGACAGGAATCCAGACAAAAATGAAGTAAAGTGGGGCACTGGGTGTTGTGTTCCCTATGTTAGTAGCTAATCTGGGTGGGTGCTTGCAGTATGTGTCGTGTATAGGCATCTGTTTGTATGTTCTTGTTTACAGGATTAATAACACAACCAGCACTGATATTTCTGGATTGAAACTACCCATAGCTGAATGTTATCGTTTATGTGACATTAAGCAATCAGGCCATAACGATAATTGGATTGATGGCTCAAATCCATGGATGCATAGAGAGAACTTGATAAAGCGTTGGAGGTGAGGCCAAGAAGCAAGAACAAGTTTGACTTCCTCTGGTTTAAATGATCCAGATCATTTGGAGATCCTCAGCATCCTTGGGCCCATGGAGCAAGTGCACTAGTGGTTCGGGCTCATATACCTGATTCAGCTGTCAGCTGTACATGTCACAACTTGTAGACCCTAATAATTTAAATAGATGCTATTCAAGTGTCCTACTTCTAAAAACTGTGTCCGTTAGAGATGTGTCTTTCCCAATGTTGGTCTACGGCATCAAGTAATGGACGAAGAAGTTGTGTTGTACACAGCTATGTCAAATTGTCGTATGTGTACAGATTGTAAAGCCCTCCGAGGCAAATTTGTAATTTTGGGCTATACAAAATAAACTGAATTGAATTGAATCCCCTCCTTCTCCTTCTCCTCCGCCTCCAACTGTTCCAAAGTTGGGGTTCCCCCTAGGTCCTGTAGCTCTGCACACCCCCTTACATCGCTATTTCCTTGCCTTTTATAGGAAGAGATGGGGCAGTGGGGCCTTTTTATGAGCTGCTGCTCGCAAAGCAATTACTGCGCTTTAATGAGGCTGTCTGGAATTTCACAGGCCCCCTCTGCTGTGTCACTTAAGCCAAGTGCAGGAAAAATATAAAACCACTACTGAGAGAGGCAGCCGCGCATCTCGAGACGGTAGAACGAAGACTGGAAGAAAAGAAAATCCGTTCACATGTGCATCGTGTGCACTGCAACTCAAATAAACCACCTCCGACACGGAATTCACGGGCTAACAGAGAGAACTCAGAACTCACAACGTAGTAAAAAATGTATTCCAGAAGCTCTTAAATGTGTTCATGTCCTGAAGGCCATGTGGGCTCACATTGTGGCCCCAGACCTGAAGAGGCCCCCATATGTATAAAGTCGGGAAACACAAATAACCCGAGTGAAACTAATGATTATAGCAGTAACTCTAATACATGGGGATCATTTCAATTAAAGTGAAATTATGCAATTCCTCATTTTGCTAAATGACCGCTTTATTGTGCAATTAGTCTGCTATGATTTCATGCTGAATGCCTGAAGATGATTTGACTAACTTTTTTCTTCTCCTTTTCCATGGCTCTGTGGTGTGTTCCTGCTACTGTGTTCCATCTACAGGTGAGTGTCATTATCTGTAGTTGTTCATACTTTCTTCTCTTTTGTTTCCATAGCTTCAGTCACAACACCATGTCAGATGTAGCAGGGGCTGGCAGCTTTCACCTCCATCACACACTACACATACTTCCAGACACACGGCTGCCTTTCACACAACAATATCTTCCACTGGAGCTGCAGTGACTAAAATAAAAAAGAAAAGGGTTGGTCATGTTTTCATGCGGCAGCATACGGTCAATCTCACATGCGAACATGTGTTAAACTTTGTAAAGTGCCTGCTCGTCGCAGGAGGGAGGAGCTGCAGCGTAGGGAGGAAGGGGAGGAGAAGGGTGCGGTAGTGAAACCCCCAGCGCAGACCGACATGGGTTTAACCAAATGGCCGCCCACCACAGGCCTCGGTGAGATGGAGCAGGGTGTAACCACATGCTTCGGCTATCTTCCACGTAGCAGCGGTGTACGCTGCGACCTACACATTGTCAAGGGTTTGTGTGCACAGCCAGGCGTTACTTTGTTCAACCCATGTCTCACAACGGTTTGTATCAACCTGCTCCTCAAAGCCACAGAGCTTTCTCAACTGTCAAGTTCTTTGGAAACAGTAGTTTGAAAAATAAATCTGCTGCACCATTGGATTCCATCGATACCGGTGACATTCCACGATTATCAATACCACGGGAAAGACGAGAGTGAAACACGTTGTTGTCACAGATAGCTGTTTCTCTCCTGCTGCAGTGAACCTCCAATAGATGTGTCTGTGGGAGGAGGTTGCAGTCACCTCCTCTGCATTGGAGCACTTATTTTCACTGTTGTACGGACTTCTTAAAGGTTAAAATGTTGTTTGTGCACCAAACAAGAGGTGGATGTTCTTCTCTGGCCGGCTGCCTTCTCTCAGAACAAAGGCCCAGTCGTCCACTTGCGAGGAATCATACATCAGCTCATCTGTGGGATGGGGGAGGCCTTGGGAGGGGAAGAGTATCGAGGTCAAGGGTCAGGGTGGCCCATGTGTGTGTGGTGTCTTTCTCCTCGGCATGCAAATGTATTCTGATAGCATTGTCACTGCACCCTGAGGGCTTCCAGAGGGTCGGGGGACAGGGTTAGAGGTCCGCTGAGGACAGACAGGACCAGAGAGAGAGAGGGATGAGGTTCTGTTGAGGAATAATGAACAATCAGCTCAGCACTATTAATGTGGTTGTCATCTGTGGGCGTCCCAACTACAGTGCATTGAAAAGCAATCGTGTCATATAACAATGCAAAATCAAAAGCTGTAATGCGTCATTAGAACATTAGAGCCTTTACACACCGGGGTCATGACGAATACAAAATACCAACATGCAGAATACTTA
This sequence comes from Cyclopterus lumpus, assembly GCF_009769545.1. Taxonomy (NCBI): domain Eukaryota; kingdom Metazoa; phylum Chordata; class Actinopteri; order Perciformes; family Cyclopteridae; genus Cyclopterus; species Cyclopterus lumpus. The sequence continues at coordinate 2,165,233 of NC_046972.1, forward strand.
CCCGCTTATATTAAATGTCTAGGGCTTTTATTGTGAAAGGTAAGAATGCATGAGTGCATCTGGTCGGCGCTGTCAAGGTTAGAAGGATCAATAAAGTCCTTTGCAGAAATTCTCAAAAATAGAAATATGAATTCTGTGCAAATTGCTGCAATTTTGCTGCAAGCAAACTGGGCAGTTCTGTGTTTTGGGGAGCAACACGCGTGTTTGAAAATATTGTTCAAAGTCCCGAACCAGATGCAAGGCTTTGTTTTGACTGCAAACCCACCATTTTGTTTGTGTTCACATGCGCCAGAGTAGATCTTGTTTTGTCTACGCTTCGTGCAAAGAAAGTCCACACTTGCAGGCTGGAGGCCCATTCTGGCAATGAGCCGACAGCCTGGACATGATAAGAAACTTCATATTGATCGCCACAAAATATACGTGACCTAATGTCACATTTCATGAAGTTCTGTAAAACCACTGGGCCTCCATCAGACGTTTGGCTTCCATTTCACTTCACGTCTCACAATCCGACCGAGACAACACTGAAGCAGAAAGAGGTGAAGAGAAACGGAGGATGGGAGAGACAGAGAGCACAGGAAAAGTGTGTGTGTGTGTGTGTGTGTGTGTGTGTGTGTGTGTGTGTGTGTGTGTGTGTGTGGCGGGCGGCACGCCCTTGCAGGTTTCTCTATCACTCAGCTTCCATTAATTTTTAATTGCTTCCTCCGCCTGGCACACAGCTCCACTTTTCACTCAGTGAGCAGAAAAGAGGAGGAAGGACTCCCTAGCAGAGGAGAAGGGAAGGAGAGATGTGTGTGTGTGGTGGTGGTGGTGGTGGTGGGGGGGGGGGGGGGGAATAAAAAGTAAGAGAGGAAATTGGGGTGAAAACTGCTTCCATAAGCCTGCTTTGGCTCGACCCTCCACCAGAACTTCCTAAACCAACCCCCCTTTTCCCCCCTCCCTGTTTCCTCCTGCCCTCCCTTCCTCATCCCTTCCATCCTTCTCTCCTCTTTCAGTATTCCCCGTCCACAAACCTTTTCTCTCAACCGCTGTATTTCAGCCCGCACTGTCCTTTATCACCGTTGGTGAATAAATGAAAAGGAGAGGATGTGCACCGCCTTTGATGGAAAACAGTGTAGTTTCAGCACACTCGACACTTCCGCCATCTCTCCTCCAACCTTCCAGCCCCCCCCCCCCCCCTTTCTAAATTAAACATCAAAGGGACAGCCCTCCACTAGGTGCTCTTGCTCGCCCACTCCACCAGCGATGCCATGGTGCATTTTCCTTGTTTGAAATTCGCAGAACGTATTTCACACCTAATCTAACCCTCTACTCCTGCTGGAGTGCTCTCTTGAGTTTCTGAGTGTGTGAGTTGGGGAAGGTGGGGATGGCGGCTGCTGAGGCTCGGAGGTAGAAGTAGAGAGAACACATTAGAGAAACTGATGATTGATATTTGGTTCAGAGATTTAATGTTTTAATGCAGCTTTGAATGATCCGTTTTTGAAAGACGGACAACATTTTGGACATGCAAGATAGATTTTCCGGTCGATCATTAACCATTTGTTAAACGTGTAGTAAAGGTGATCCGCTCTGTTTTTAACTTGTAATGTGTTGAATCTGATGCTGGGTGTTTGATGGTGCCTCCTTTTATTTTTGTGTTTTGTTGTTATAGACAAAGCCGGTTCCTCTGCTGCGCATTGTAAACTGTGGGGTTCCTCAAGGTTCAATCCTTGGAACACTGTTATTTTCTAAGCTATGCTTCCTCTCAGCCACGTCCTTCACAACGCTGTTATGCTCCGTATAGATTTTAATATGTTATTGTTCCATTTAGGTCACTAAATGTGCTCTCTACAAATTAAATCAAGTTTTTTGTGTCGCCCTATATGTGCCTGGACGTTGCCATAGACTGGTGGATGTGGCTCGTTGTTCCTAGATCACCCAAACACTGCCAATTATCGAGATCAAACAGGCTACATCATTAGTTTCTTTTAAATCCCTTCTTTAAACACTCTTTTTATAGGAAGGCATTCATGAATATGTAATATGTTGCTTGGTTTTATCATCCTTCTATTGCTATTTTATATCTATCTATTAATTTGTTTGACTTAATTTCACCCCCTGGTGTTTTTATGCTTTTATGATCCCTCTGTTGTTTGTATTTTTTTCTCTAAATTACTTCGGAACATTGTTAAGCGAAGTGCCACATGAATAAAATATATTTTTTATTATTTTGAGTTCAGAAGAATGCAAGGCTTTTGCTTCTCCAGTCCTACTTCTGCTTGTAATGGCTAATGTTAGCACACTTGAGATAGCACTGTGTAACTGACAGGTCAGGTCATCACTTCCTGCTTGTGGTCCCACTCCTCTCAGTTAGATCACCTCATGATCGCCTCATGGTGGAGTTTTCAAAGAGTCTTGGGGATCCAATGTGCCCAACTAATTTATTGCAACTTATTTGAGGGAAAATGACAAATGTAAACTACACGTACATTTTTCCTCATTTACTCATGATGACTGCCACGTTGGAAGATACTGAATATTACAGCAACATATCTACTACCTACAGGTTCAATCCCAAAATAAAAGTGTTGATTTTAGCATTCTGAGAGTTACAAGAGGAGAAGTAGAGAAGAGAGGATAAAAGAAAGACATGGGGGGAGGAGGAGGAGAAGGAGAGACTGCTGGCTCCTTGCCATGCCCTCTCAGTGTGACCTTCCTCGTAAATAGCTCATACGACTTCCCCCCCCCCCCCCCCCCCCCCCCCCCCCCCCCCCCCCACACTTCGTTCCGATGGGAGGAAGATAGAGAAAGCTGAGCTGATTTAAGCACCGCAACAAGCCCCCATTTTATTTCTGCCAGTCTCGCATTTTTTTATAACAAGAAAGCCAGGTGTAGCAGACCCTCATAAACATGAGCCGCCAGTAGATTGTGCAGATATCCCGACCCCCTCATTGATCCTGTTTTCATGTTAGATGCAGAAGAGGACGCAAGGGGAAAAACTAGGTTTACCAAAATGACACAAAAACGCCACAAGACAGAATCCTTCTCACTAAGGACAGCGCACACGGTGAACTTTTGCTCAAGCGCTGATTAAAATATATGACATTTCTAAGGTCATAAGACCGAGGACATCTTCCATAGCTCATTTGACTGTTAAATAGAGCAGTGTTGCAATTAACTATTCCATAAATTGGTTTGCCAAATTAAATTGCCAGAGTGTGACATCAAGTCTCTATGGAGACGCCACTGATCCCTCCACTTGACTCCATGCTGCGACATGGATGTAGGACAAACAGATGTACGTTTTGTGTAGGTTGAAACCAAGGTTCTGCTCACAAAACTTATTGCCACCAAGAATACAGGCACTGCTGCTGGCATACTAACACACCGATACAGCTAGCTCACTACAGGAACTGGAGCCAAGTGTTGTCGGAGCAGATTCTGCAGCGAGAACAGAGTGGAGGAAGGTGGTGAACATGATAAAACGATCTGTAGGTTGTTCTGGTTTTCTTCCTCCGCCCCTCTGTTCCCTCTCTGTCACCGGGACGCCGTCACTGCCGGGCCGAGGCAGATGGCACGTGGACCGCGAAAAGGGCAGCGCCCACCAATCCTTGCCCACCAACCCGGCAGCACCCACCTGGGTGCCACCTGCTCCTCTTGTCTGTTTGACCCTCTTGCCAGTCACGCAAACACCAAGGACCACATGGCTTAAAAAGAAACTGCGAAGAGAAAGAAGTGGATCTTACACTCGTTTTCTAATGTTGGGCACCACTAGCACCATAGTGCCTACTCCTCTCTTAGTGTTCTATAGCCTTGCGTTCTTCTCCAAAAAACAACCAAAGGTCAACAACCACATTTACAGTCTTTACTAGTCTGGATCAGGGCCCTGAACATGTCCAGTGGTTGCTGCAGCTGTTTTCGTTCCACGCATGCACCATGCAGCAATAGGAGACTTAAAGGATGACCTATATACAGTAGCTAGCTATAGATGTGCCTGTTGTCTCTGAGTCACCCACTGTCTCCCTCCAAGGCTTTGTCATCCACGCTCGGCCCTATAGTGGAAGCTGGGCTTTTTTATCTAGTCCGACATGCACTAAACATGATACCAGCTTTCCCCACGGAGCATCTCCAGGATATAGGGCTTGTGCTTTAAGGTGCATTCACACCAGAGAAGACTGGCTGAGGGACTTTGGAGGCAATGTTGTTTGTGTTAGCCCTTAAATGACACATCAACTTTACATTATTGCTGAAGCGTGCAAACAACACGTTGACGCATTGCGGTGATGGTTGACCACCCTCCTCACAGAAAATGGCAGCACAGACATTCAGTTCAGACGCGTACGATTGACAAATGAGAACATGTTCACAGCCGCGTGATGTAGGGAAGAGGTCGGTGTGGATGGATGGGTCAGATAGTTGGAAGCGTGTGACTTTCGTTTCTGTTCACTATGACCACGTTCGTTTACTAAGCCGGACAGAGTAGTCATCAGTTAACCAGGAAGTGTTCCTGACCTTGATGAAGTAGTTTTTAAAAGCCAAACAAGGATCTCTCTTTAACTCAAACCTTCCAGTGCCTAAACCAAACCAAACCTTGACTCTCGCAGTAGCAGACCATCCAACAATATTATGGGTAATTCTAGGATGTATTGTATTTTGTCATTTAATTATGAGTTATACGTCTGTAAAAGCAGATATGATCCCAATGAAATCCTTTTTAAATCAGGAGGCTTTGGTTATCAAATGTACCTCACAATTGTTTATATGGTTTAAAGAAATGCCAGTAACTTTAACAATTACAACCACGACTCGAAAAAGTTCAGACTTAATGGAAGCATTCAAGGGGACATCTTTGAAGAACTGCAGATAAGACCTCCGTGGTGATTTTAGGAAGTCGGGGGAAACGGAGAAGGGTGATTATATTGTATTATCAACTTGGGAGCTTGTTTAGGTTGGGTAAACCTACAAGGCCAATCGTACTCCCCCCTCCAGGAAAACAGGAAGTATTTCCCTACATACTCATCAATATTAATCACTGGTCCATAGTGAAGGTGAAGTACGCATGCTGGTCACGGATATAACAAAATATCATTCACAGCGTTGGTTGCAGGGCATTACATGACTTTAAGTTCCTCTCAAGTGCTTTCCCCAGTTAGACTTTTACAAGGGGGTGTGCATTACCTCAGTGTGGGCCTTGAATAAGGCAGCTTGTTCCAAAACAGATGTGGTGTGTTGCGCGGCGCTCTAGCAGAGAGAATGAGCTCATTGTTTACAGTGGAACCTGGTGCTAATTTTTTTCTGAAACGCTAACAGCTGCCTAACTGCGCCACCAGCCAGCCTTGATATCGCCCCCCACCTCCCTCCCTCCCTCCCACTCACTGCCCAAGGCCTCTGTGTGTATATGTGTGTGTGTGTGTGTGTGTGTGTTTGCTCTGGCAGACTCCAAAAGACCAACTAGGCGCCTGATGATTGCCACCCCCTCCACTCAAAGCACCATCAGCTCCATCCTAGTGCACTCCCCAAATCTAATCTTCGCAATGAAATCGATAGGAGTCCCAGCTCACTACGTCCAGTGCAGACTCGCCAGTGTTGGGTTGCCTACTTAAGCCCCCCAGTGCCTGGGAGGGATCATGTTGGGGGACTTCGTCCCACATGCACACACTAACTCACTTTTGCATCTAACTGCAGTTGCACAAACCTAAGTTCAGTGCATGTGGTCACATGTTGGTTGTGAGCAAAGCGACAAATATGGAGCGAGTTTGCAGTGGCTGATGGGTCTCTGACGCAGCTTCTTTGATACCATTGTGATCACGGGCACTTGTCTGATCTTTATCACAGTTCTACACACTGCATGTGTCGGCGTCTTTCATGACTAATCCAGTTACATAACTAAGAGCTATTGGCTTTGCAGGGGAGTGAACATAAAACTAGACAAATGGAGGGATGAAGCCAGTTGAAGGATGATAGTTGTGCTCTCCCTAATGACTTAAGTGCCCTTATTAGTCTTGGGCCATTAGCACCTCAGCTTCCTTAGAATTCACCATCTATTTGCAGTCCGTAGCGCTTATCTATTGTTAGGCGCACGCTCGCCCATCACTTTTACCTGCTCCACACCGGTAAACTTGGGTGTTCTCTGAAGTTCAAACCGGTCCGATGTCTTACCTTGGCAGCAGCGGTGAGTCGTGTGATTGCCACACTTTAAATGTATTCTGTATCGGCCCTTGTTTGTGGCAAGCAGCCAAGCTAAAGACAGTTTGATGTTGATTTAACCACACTTTTTGATTTTTCTTGAGCCTATTTCCTCCTGCCCCCTTTCTCCTTTTGTTGTGATATTTTCTGTCTTCCTACTTTCTTCTTTCTGGTATGGAACTGTTGTCTCCTGTCCACATGACAGGACAACATCAAAAGGAATGGGGAAGGGGAGGAAATGGCCGTTTCCTCTTTTTGCTACCAAATGGGCTTCATACGTCCCATTGTTCCCACCCCTCCCTGACCGCACTTTGTTTTGCTTATTTATCCTCGCAATGATGAGAAAATGATGAGACTGTACAGCGAAGAGAAACAGAGAGTTTGGGAGCGCGGCAGAGAGGAAATAGGGAGACCTCTTTGGGAAGTCCAACTTGTGGAAAATCTGCCAGTTCCAACTGGTACATTCTGAACTCTTTAATTACCCTCGTCCTCTAAGAGAAAGACAGATGTTCTGTCGTCTGCTCTCCAACTTTCCTCTCTGTTCACGACCTAGGGAGGTGTCCCCGTGGCCAGATCAGCCCCCCAGCTTGTATTTTTGGCGCCATTGCTGCAGCTTCCAGGCCTTCTATCAACTGTTAACTGACTCTTAAGCTTCACCGAGAGAGGACACGGCTCACAAACACACATTCAAACGTCACAGAAAGCCACGCAATACTGTGCTTTAGATGATAAAACAGAGATTACAGCCATGGAACTTTAACTGGACTTTCTCAGCATTAAAATGACGGCCTATAAATTCAATCTTTCACTGGGAGGAATTTTTGTTTTTCTCGTCAGGAAACAGATGAAAGTTCCACAGTGCAGTAACAAGACAGTCTGTGATAAATCTGTCTGGGAATCTCGTCTCCTCTGCCTCAGACGTAACCAATGAGCGCGATGTGAGATTGGAGGGAGTCGAGAGGAGGAGGAGGATGAGGAGGAGGAGGATGGGTGGAGGGGGCCGTCACATAGTTTACCAAATGCAATTATGTAACCACTGTGTCATGGTTGCGGAGGATGGGGAGAAGAGGAGGGTGAGAGGCGTCTGGACAGAGAAAAGACCTTGGATGAGTGTGCAGCCTAGTATGACAGAGGCTTAGTAAGTCCATGTCTGATGTGTGTATCAAAATGGAGTGGATGTGAGGTCCCGGCACAGAGGATGTCATATGTGTACAGATTGTAAAGCCCTCTGAGGCAAATTTGTGATTTTGTGCTATACAAAATAAATAGACTTGAATAAATTGAAAACATCAGCTAAATAGTCACAGTTTAAATTGACAGGGACAGACAGGACAAAGGGATTGCACGTCAGCTGACGGGGGACCTTGTGTGTGCATTTGGGAAAAAGAAAATATTAATTTTGCATTCAAAGTATAGGCTGCAAGAGCATCCCCAACGCCCAGACAGTTGAATACATGAAATGTTCTACAGTTTCCATGACTCCTTTCTAGTTCTTACATTTCTGCATGCGATTTTGGTTTCTTTAGCAACTTTAGTACATCCTGCCTAGTGACCAGTAGCCACTCATTCTGTTTGTTGGTTGTTTGGTGAAAAGTTATCATTGCCAGCACTTTCAAGAACATCCCCAACATTTCCAGAAAGCCATATTTCGTCAGCGTCATTTCTTCCATTTTGTTCTCAAGTCGGTCTTAGATTCAATCCCATCTTGCATTAATGAGGTCTTAAAGAGTCTTACAGTTGGCTTTTGGAAACCTACAGCTACAAAGCCAATAATCTACAATAACTTGATGGTTACACTGGCATCACTGCGGGTGCTTCCCCTCTCGCAGTGAGAAGGAGACGACGGCAGAGCCTCTTCTGTCTGTGTTTGTTCTGCACAGAATCTCCGGTTTGTGTGGGTTTCATTGAACACTTAGGAAATGACTTGGAAGTCAGCCCTCCCCTGCTTCTCTGGCCAGGAAACGCCAAACGCCTGAGATTCGTCATTTGTTCCATCTGGCAGACCCAGTGGAGGGGCCGAGGGCTTACATAACTAAAACACATATCCCACATTTCAGGGGATTACATCATAAGAATGGGATCAAATGTGTAGGTTTTTAGTCGTGTTTGTGCGCTGGGGAGATGCAGCGCCGCAGTTTTATAGCAAGGACAAAATATTTGGGATGTTGGTGACAAGACAGGAATATTGAAGAACATTTTTTGCGGATGTTATTGTGTTGTAAACACATTTTTGGCTTTGGTAATGTTTAGAAGCATTCATATGGTTTCTGGATTATCATTCTTGCACGATGTAATGCTCATTGCCTTCAGCGGGCGACTTGCCAAATGACGTCCGTGTTAAAAACTTGGTTCAAGCCCCCCCCCCTCACCTTATCCTGCTGGAACTGTTCTAAAAGAAGGCGCGAGTGCCTCAAGGAAACACGGGGAAAAGAAAAAAGGGCTTTCGCACACACCGACTCAATGATGGATTTTATTTGGTCTCTGTTTGCTGAGCCTGAGCTTGGCTGTGTCTGTCTGTTATGTCGGTTTCTATGGTGAAAAACACAGGCCTTGCCAGACTTGACTAGTACAAGGAAGAAAAAAGAAACATGTGCAGGAAGGTGGGGGGGGGGGGGCGAACAAGGGGAACTCAATTCCAAGAATTTGGAGGGTGTGGAATCACAGGGAGCAAGACACGACAGAAGGAAGTGTATGTGCAGCAGACCGAAAGCAAAGACGGAGGAGCAGCAGTCAGTGTTTAAAATGAGTCGAAGAGGAATTCAAACAAGCGTTTCTAAAGGCCTGCTGCAGAATTATGAAGTGTGGGCTTGTAATGGAATAACCCCCCCCCCCCCCCTCACGGAGAGGGGGAATTAGGTGAATGATATTTAAGGTGCTTGTAAAGTGTGCGAAAAGTGAGTGTGCCACAATGACCTGCCCTGAAAATAATGGAGGTAAAAAGGCCATAGCTCACCTGATTTGGGTAATATTTAAAAACTGAAAAAAAAAAAATTGTCCAGTCAAGTTCCAATTTCGAAATTTTCCAGATGATTTATACTGCATCTTTCACATCAAAGAAATCCATAATTATGGGTCACTGGATGAAGCACCCAATGTGATGCCGCACTCACACCAAATTTACATTTAAATGTAAATGACATCATCACAGGTTCCCACATCCAGGTGGCATCTTAAAATTGCTCGATGATGTAAAACAGACGATGTGTCACAACAAACCATCGGGATTATTTTTCTTCTTCTTCTCATAACCACCCCTCTGCCAACGTTAGGACTTGGTTTCAAACCTCAATAATGTGTCCGCAACACTTTGATGGAAAGCAAACACGCAGCTCCCCCCGACTGGAACGTGGACTGTGTGAAGAAAGACGTCCATTCAGATCCGTTCAGTTCGGTTACCAGCGCTAATCCCACATTTCAGCTTGAACAGAGCTGCTGCTTATTCATGCCGTTTCCTCTCCATGAATGAAAGATGAGGTGCATTTGTGTGATTGAGTGTGTGTGTGTGTGTGTGTGTGTGTGTGTGAGCCTGAGAGATACGGTATGTTAGCAGTGTCAGAGCCGGATTGATGGGGTGCATTTTTTTTAACAGATTGAAGTGAGTGAAAGGTCAGCTGTGAGTGCGCGGCTGCTGCTTCTACTCTGCCATTTCCTTGATTGTCTCTCTCTCTCTCTCTCTCTCTCTCTCTCTCTCACTCTCACTCTCACACACCAGAGAGAGGACGTGTCTGTGTGTCTGCAGGTGTGTGAAAACGTATGTTTAGGCTTGGCTAAATCAAAGCACTCTCGTGTTTTTTTTTGCAGCTGCCTTTGTTCATCATTCCATATCTGTGAGTGTGTGTATTTGTGTGTGTGTGTGTGTGTGTGTGTGTGTGTGTCATGCCCGTACCTGCTTGTCTGTTATCAGTCCATCTATCAAAAGCTTTAGTTTGTGGTATGCAAAAAAAAAACTAAAACCCTTCCACACACAAACTGTGCCCCTCCACACACATACACAAACTGTGCCTTCCCCCCCCCCACACACACACACACACACACACGCACACACACACTGAGTATTAATGTAGTCAGCATATACTGGTACATAATGTCACAGAAATGTATGTTGACACACACACACACACACACACACGTATTAACACTGCTCATGGCTGCCTATCTGCAAACAAGCGAGGTGACTCACTCGCAGTATCTTTGTCTCTCGACACCCTTTCATGCACACACGTTCACACACAGTGGACATTTACCCACATGCACAACAGATGTCACTCTGACCGAAAGAAAACAACAAAAGCATTCGACAGGTCACTGGGAACCCTGGTCTCTGTGTGTGTGTGTGTGTGTGTGTGTGTGTGTGTGTGTGTGTGTGTGTGTCTCAGGTGACTCAGGTTATAGAGGATCAGTCACACCGGGTTCTGCTCTGACTCCGTATCATCAGCTTAGTCTACACAAAAGCCACGGGTGTACCGGTTGTCGTGGTGACGGCTCTGGTTCTCCCACCTGATGCCCCCCTCCCAGACAGAAGCTGATAGCACACCCACACACACGCACACACACATCCACACACACGCACATGCACACGCACACATATACACACACACACACGCGCACACACGTGAACATACTGGGTTTTTCAGTTCCTCAATGGTAAAAATCACATCCTCAGCTCTGGGTGTATTGTGGAACTCTGCTGGGGTGCCGGTGCACCATTCGAAGGTTAAACAACCTTCTTACTGCACAGAGCTCTTTTTGTCCAAGGCGTGTCGTACTTGACTGCAGCCCATCCGCCTCTCTCCCCCCGTGGCTGCCTTTCTTCAGAGCGTGTTTGCTACCCTCAGGGCGCACACTTACTGTAAAACCAATTCCCCCCCCCCCCCCCCCCCCACACACACACACACATCTGGTCATTTGTTTTTTCTTTTCCCCTTGCATCACATTTCTTTTGTATTCCTTTTTCTATAAGCTAGGGAGTTGTTGCTTCACAGTGCTTGTTCTCGTTTTGTTCGGTGTGTGTGGTTTGAGACCAAATGACACACTGTAACATATTGTATGCAGCCAGAGTAAGAACCTAAACCAAGGCGGCAGCAGACTGACCTGAACAGTTTGACCTCAAGCTGCTTTCCAAATGGTCTCAATCTCTCGTGGCCTCCCTCACTTTCCTTGTCCCAAACTACAAGACTAAAAAAATAATGTAAGCCGTCCAGCTTGTGCCCCTTTTTCATGACAATTATCTCAGGTGAGGTGTTGGTTATGGGGTCCTGCAGTTAAACAAGGGCCATTAGTGGGCTCGCTTCACCGTTATCTGCCCTACATTTGATCCACAATGATAAAGCAAGGCGAAAGCAGTTGTTTTCCTTGCCGCCCATATTCTGACCTAACAAGATCTCCAGCTTATTAGTGTCTCCCCCTCATTCCGTCATAACACCCATATCTCATCCAATTACGCTGATTCATGAGGTTTGACCTCAGCTGTGACCCGTGGTTTTAATATCGCTTCCCTCTGCCATTGATTGGTGGTGGGTTTAGGGTGTCTGTGGTTCCTTGAGAGCCAAACAAAATAATCTAAACATCATCTCTGTCTTTCCCTCTCTTCCCTCTGTAATTGTCTCAGCTCCTCTTACTTACTTATATTGTGTCTGTTTGGGTTGGCACGAGGTTAGCTGCAGAGATTTTAATCTGCTCCCCGAGCCATCTGCCGCTGTCGTTGGGCACGTGAGATGTTGCCGTGCACAAAGCGAGATACACGCACGCATCCAGCCACAACAAAACAGGGCCGACAAGGACGGGTTCCATTGAGCAAACACACACACACAAATAAGTGCACACATGTTCAGCAATGCGAGAGTGGAGCATGTGGGCCAGTGCCACTTTCCCTGCAGCTCCGATTGCCAAATGACTCTCCACCGCTCGCAGCTAAAGGCCCTGATTATCATTTTATTACAACATGTCATTATTCTGATGCTATCAATGGAAATGAATTGGCAGACAATTGATTTACAATAACCCCTTCCTTCTCTACACTGGCCCTCCGGGAGCCGCTGGTGCTCATTGATTCGTTCTCTCTGTCTGCTCTGTCTGACTGGCTCTAACTAAGCTTTCACCTTATTGGGGCGACTGTGGCTCAGTGTTGAGTTAGGTCATCCTTGATTCAGAGGATCGGTGGTTCGATCCCCGGCACCGCTAGCCCATGTCGATGTGTCCTTGTGCAAGACACTTAACCCCAAAATTACTCCCGTAGCTGTGACTACGGTGTGTGAATGTTTGTGAATGTTAGTTAGTCCTAATGTGCAGGTGGAACCTTAGCTCCTCCCACTGCTGGATGTTCATCTGCTTTAGGTCTGCAAATGGAATATCTCTCTCTAGTAGGCCATTATCAGGAACGATCCTGTGGTCCTTTGAAGGTAGAACTGGGTAGTTGGCATGACCAGCGATGGCCACCATAAACACAATCCCAAACTTCCAACAACAGAAAAGTCAAAGACTCAGATTCAAAAGGTCCTATTAGAAAACCGACCCAAACCCAGCATCCATACATTCATTTTCAAGAAAATGGGCTCTACTAGGAGATGATCCACTCATGTATTTGACACTTTGCACAGAGACTGAAAGTAATTTCAACCCGGGTAGATTCCAGTCCTGGGTCCAGTCCTGGGTCACCAGAAAGCTAGTGGACCTTTTAGTGCAAAGATCAAAACAAAATGATTTACCTATCTATATCACAAGTTAAAATGTGTTGAACTTTGATTCAGGGTTCTTTCACGAGCCAGCATGTCGTCAGCTATGGTTCTATTGGACAGTTGTAACCGCAATCTAGTGCAGACCAAAACCACCGGTCCGAGACCGCCTCTCCCAAGCAACCAAAGCGTTTCAAAGCAAACCCTATTTGCGGTTCGATTGCATTGAGAATACAATCCTCGTGTTCGCTTGACATCTGGGCCAAAGAGAACATACAGAAGATGCCAGATAAAGTCCACAAAAATAGAGACATTCGTAAAGTCATTTCAGATCAACTGGATGAAAAATATTTCATATGCACAGCATATTAGTACGAAAAAAAACACCAATATTGTAAAGTCTGCGACTTCCTGCAAAGAAGTATCAGCTCTCGAAAAGAAAAATATAAATTTGCTATTTAGACCCTCATTACATTCTTTTGATTTATTTGGTTGGCTTTAATTTGCACTGTGAAACGGAACCAGTCTAAATGTAAAACAAACCAAAAGTATCAATTTCACTCTGATTCGGACTAGCCAAACAGACTAGCACTATGAACATGTTTAGATAGAAGCCCCAGGATATAATAAGGACTTAGACAGAACATCTACTTTTTTTTACACATTACTATTTTAACTATTTTAACAAGTAGAGGCAATCCGGCTGAGCTGGCATGCTTCCCAGCGTTGCGTGGCTGCTGGTAAAGTTGTTCTACACACTGATTGGAGGGAGCCATAGGGCACGCAGAACATCATTAGTGCCAAGTGTCTGAGAGCTGTCGAAAACATTCCCATCACAGTGCAACTGGAGTGCTCTCTAACAACCCAGACCATTATGCCTCCACTCCTCGAGTAAGCCAGCAGACAGAGCCCCGCAGACTTTGAGATGCTACTGTGGCACATGCAGCACGTGTGCAGTGGCAGACATTTTCTCTCACCTTAGTTGCATGTGTCAAGAGTTTCCAGGAAAATATATGTGACAGTTTGGGGACTTTGCCTGGACACTCCCCCCCATTGAATACCTTTATGGATGCAGCGGTGGATAGAGCTCACCACGCTCTGTCCCTTGTGGGATACATATTTCAAGTGTGGAAGTTGGAGCTCCAGTCTGCTGGTTAATGACTTGTAATGTTCCAGTTTCCTGCTGCAGCATTATAGGAGCATGGCCAGTGTCTCTTTTCTTAAAGGTCCCTAAATAGAATAAGTGGTTGGAATGTTTTTGAAGCATTGAGTTCCGCACGTTGGTTGTCGCCATATTGGTTTTTGCAACTAGAAGTGACAGGTGAGAGTAGAGCTAAGTACAACCAAACGCTGAATAAAATATTTTTAGGCGACCAATATGTTCAAATTTACTTTCATGAAGTGAAAACACATTGAAACGCCGTAGTAACGACCTGTCAGTCACAAGGTACCCTAAAGCTTACCCTGCTTTATAGTCTGTTTTACTCTAAATGGATCTTATGTTAAATAAATTGATTTTTTATTGACATTTTTAACATCATGTTGTATTGAAGAAGACTTGAAACTAGAGATTGATGGTTTTTAAATTTTTTATATAGACTCACTTTTTAGACCCGGAGGTTGCCGTCTGGTGTTTACTGTGGGATAGCTGCCAAAGACAGTTGAGTTATATCAATCATATATATATATATGATTGATATAACTACGATAATGGCAGTGTATCAAGTCTTACACAGCAGTACAGCTCCTTCATTCACCCCCTTCACCCTTGTTTTCCCTGGTCCTCCACTCATAACGCCACTTGAAGACCACAGCTTTCATCGCAGCAGCCCTCATGTGTAGAGTTGTTTCTCCATTTTGGATGATGGGCTCAGAGTGGCGCTCTAATTGACCCGCCAAGTCTGCAAATGCATTAGTGCGGCCGTGCTCGGCCCACTTAATGCCCAACTACAACAAACACGGCCATCAATAGATGCAGCTTTATTCGGCGTATAAGGAAGCAGTCTGTTCAGTGGTTTGTCTAAAAAGCAGGCAGACCCGGACGGCTGGGGCCTGTCAGACGAGTGCCTGGTCAGGAGAGTGGCGGTGGCTAGTCGTGGTGTCTGAAACAGCTGACAGGCTGACCTAATCCCACCCCACAGACAGGAAGGAAAAGGAGTGTAGCCTCTGGCCATCTGAGCCAGTCTCTCAAAGACTGCTTGTTTTGTGTACAGCGAGGCGTTGGTTATTGGACAAGCGGGCAAAGATTTGCAGGCAAACTGCCGGCTTTAAAGGAGAGCTTGTTTGACTTACACCCATTCATCTATGACTGATGTTATCAGCTCTGATCATTCAGGAGAGAAGCCATTTAGAAATTATCCGATTTCATTTCAAATATGCTACAAAGAAAATCCAGAATTTACTCCAGAATTGTATTTTCTTAAAGCAATATTCAGACCATAGACCATGATTTGGACATTTAAACTTGCTTTAAGCGACACATGTACCAACGACATCTCACAAGATCAGTGTTTGCTGCTACAAGTACATGTAGAAACACTCTTGGAGAATTGATTCAGCTCAACGAGATGTGTGCAGACCGATCTGTGTCTCTCACAAGCATCCAGTGTGCTCCTACTACGTAACCCTCTAGATCAGTGGTCCCCAACCTTTTTATCACCGCGGACCGGTCAACGCTTGGCAAATTTTACCGCGGCCCGGGGGGTGTTGGTGGGGCGCGTTAGTGCACCGACCCTTTGAGAGTTACGTGCGTACGTTTTACATGCCTGCACAGATACAGATACACCACAAAAACTAATATAAAGTGCATGGAAATTTTTACTCACCATAATGCCAAATCAATGGGAGCCCTGCAAGTGGCGAAGCAGTTTTGAAGGCTTCATTGCCTCATTAGCAAGCCGGTCGCCGCATATTATGCAGAGTGGGCTTGGAATATGGGAATCACCTGCCGCGATAAACCCATATTTTAAGTAGGTCTCCTGGTATTGTCTGGTAAAAGTTTTCTTTTTCTTTGAACTCGTAGGCTCTTCTTCTGTCTCTTCACTAGACCTTTTCCCTTTCGCAAAAAAAATATCCAAAGACGTCTGTTTCTTACTCATTTTGCTAGCTTGTGGGTTAAAATTGGGCGCACAAGTGACCGGATGCAAAATAAAGATCGTTCATACTCTGATAATAAATAAAACGGAAATTATTAATTATTTCTTGTGCGGCCCGGTACCAATTGATCCACGGACCGGTACCGGTCCGCGGCCCGGGGGTTGGGGACCACTGCTCTAGATTACGTCTCAAAAAACTCAAAACTCAAATAAATTCATTTCTCACTCATTTGCGGGGGATCCAGGTATTTAATCAAAGGGACTGAGCGTACGTGGCCAAAGGATTTAGCTGGCTGACCCCCCTCTGGTGAAAATCTCCCCCAAACAGTCCTAATCCCACAGCATCCAGTCCCAACGCGTCCCACCTTGCTTTGGGCAAAATACATCCATTGCATATAGTTGAGGGGGAAACCCCTTTCTTTTCTTCTGCTGTCACTAGCATGCAGTGGTTTGAATAGAGTGTCTCACTACAGTACCTACATTAGAGATACAATGTGTTTCCCACTTTTCTGCTGTGCCCATTCACTGTGTTTACAGTTCACACAGGCTGTAAACACAGATGCACGCGACTTGAACCGGGTGATCACACATAGTTATTCATGCGTTTGGAGCCAATGACCTGCCTCTGGCTCGTTTACTCCTGTGGATGTGGTTTTAAGAGGGCCCTCACAGACTCGCACATTGTTAGATTCACACCTCCCATTATCCTCTAAACCGTAACATCACCTTCGGTGTCTCGAGTGCCGGAGGCTTGTTTATGTTATCAACGATTCAGTTACAGCCGCTGAGTCACAGCAGACCACTCCATCCCCGTGAGCCTTTTTATTTATGCTGCAGCTGTACACTGGAAGCCTTAACTGAACTCAAAGTCAAGTGTGACGAGTCCAGACGGCATCCCATTCTGTGTCACCATAGACCTCATTAATCCAAGGCATATCATTCAGTTTATTTGAATGTGTTTTCAACACTCACTCTGATATTTGACGAGCTGCTGCCATCTCTCATATATACTCAATATACAATGTCAATTACAGTCCTAATACACATTTTGGTGGGCCTCCAATAATTAAGGGCCTTTCTGGGCAGCAGGTGGTGTTTTAAGGTGGATTATTCATTTTTCCATTAATCGAGTGTTGCTGTTCACATTCAGCTTTTCTATCCGCAGTACAAAATGCAGATGAAAACATGTGAGTGGAAACACGCCTTGTTGAGGTTAAACTGCCTCAAGTCATGAAAAGAAACAAATTCACTATACTTCACACTGTTGTTTAGTTTAGTAGCAGGAGCCAACTGTCAATCTCTCTAAATGTAGCATTATGTGTCCATCCTATACATGTTGGAGCCTATAGAATAGAAGACATCCCTGGATAAACACACCAGTAAAAGGACTTTAAATGGATATCTTCTCAGACCACTATATCTATGACAACAGGGCTGCTTCTTTATTCATGCCCCACTTAATACAGCTTTATGATCAAAGTTTAAGATGTCATAATGGAGTTTTCATTATTCATGATGCATTGTAGCCATGATAAAACTGTGGCGGTGAACCACAGATGGCTCTATGTCGAGGAAACATTGCGTCCTACTCCACCCTAACAGATAGTGTCTATAATGATGGCGGCTTTCAATGTCTCCCGTGAGGCAGCATCTTTATATCCCCCCCCCCCCCCCACCCCCGCCCCCCCCCCCCCCCCCCCCCCCCCCCCCCCCCCCCCCACAGCTCCGGGCCACAGTGAGAGAGAGAGACAGAAGGCGAGATTTGAGGTTAAGACTGTAATTGGTGGTCTGTCTCTGTCCCTGGTAGCGGAGGGCTCCAGGGATGAGGCTTTAGCAGGCGTAATGATGCCTGTAAGATGAGAGGGGATTTGACTGCTGGCCCCCACACTGGTTTAAGACACTCTCATCCTCCTCTCTGACAGCAAGATCCATCCACGGCAAACTGAAAGTGAAAGGGCACTCCCCAATATAGCAAACCATTATAAGCCATCCTCCTTCCTATTTAAGAAAGTCTACCCAGACGTTTTAGCCTGAGCACAACCAAACCAATTCTGCATGTCAGATTTCAAATAGCAGCCGGACATGATTCCAGAGAACGCAAACTTTAATCTAATTTAAACATTTAAACTAATCCTTTCAGATTAGTGAACACTTCCTGTCCCATACAGGGTATTGTTTGGGGTGTCCATCTTAGTGCAGCGAAGATGGGTTTAGAGTGTGTCTTAGTGTGCGATGTATCATTATGGGATGTGGCCCGTCTCTGCAGCGTCACGCCGGTGCTGCAAGCTTCTTCGATGTACGGCATTTGACCAGTTTACATTATTTCATTTATTTCCTGGTCTTTTGGCATTTGTGTGTATGTGTGTAAGCTTTAAACAAGTGTGCAACCATACACACACTGTGTGCATGTTTGCACAGCACTCTCCGGCTGTGGTTGTCACATTTGAAGTCAGGTGCAGCAGTCTGGACCGGGGTAATCCCAGGATGCCTGCTTGTGTTCAAGTACCCCGCAAGTAATACTTGGAAATCAAAGTGTGTGTGTGTGTGTGTGTACGCTATGCTACGCCCTCTCACTCTCCCTCCACTCGCCAGTGTTATTTATGTATTTGCTTAGCCATGCGACTTAACCCGTTCGCAAGCAACCTCAACCCTGGGGCACGTTACACGCCATGCAGAAATATATGCCCTCTGCCCCGCATTCCCCGATGTTGCACACATACACACACTTGACTCACTCCTCCCCTCATTACCCATGATTCACATATGGCCCCCTTTTTAAAACAGGCCAGGTCTTTGCACCCAATGCAAGGAAAAGAGCCATCAGCAGATTCCTCCGCACTGGACCTGCAACCTGAATTTTTGTAGTTTGATAATTGAACTGTGACTAAAGGAAGTGATATTTATTAGTAGATATTGTAAAGGTTGAGGTTGTCCAGTAAGCATTAAGAGATCTTTGTGTGAGATTGGACACACAACCAGAAGTGCCTGCACACACACTCAGATCAATTAGATACGTGCATTAGATTATAAACAGGGATTAGAACATCTTTTTAAAAAAGGAATACATTTAATTTACATGGCTCTGAAATATTGCTGCTGAAGATCATAAAAGGGAAGTTAAATGCATTTTCTGGCTGTATTTGTCCATCTCTAAACTGGTCTGGTCCAAAAGCAAAACTGGCAACATAAAATGATGAGTAATGTTTGGTTTGTGGGTAATGGCCTTTAACTAAATCATCCTCATTCAAAATGATGAACATAATTAGGATTGATTGATAAGCCTGCAGGTCACTGTTATCTGGTTGAAATTTCCAGAAAGAAATTCTTTGAACATTTTTAAATTTGCATGAAATGTAAAATGATTAGCTTATCATATCTTTGTGTGACCGTGTGTACATAACAAATATGTCAGCATCTGTATATTTCGTCCGAAGGTGGCGTACAATATGCTTTTGGGGACTTAGTCTGTGCTGTCATTGCATAGTTTATCCACCAGGGAGATTTCTTTTCAACCCCTAACTTTTGGTATCGGATTTAAAAATCCAGTTTTACTGAAAATTCAGGCCAAATACGTGTAGGTTCAACACAGAACCCGAACGCTAACTTTACAAGCTGGCAGGAACACTATATCGTGCACACCCAGCCTAACTGTCTAGCATGTTAATGTTAGCATTTGATCCCTCTAGAAACAGCAAAAGCCAAGGAAGGGATGGAAAAGGAAAAACCATGGAAAAGTCCAGCTGTATTTACTCACCCCCCTCCCCTCCCCCATCTCCATGTTACGCTTTTGAGCTTTCCGTCTCCTCGGTGGGCCGAACCCTGGCTCTCTGCGGCTGAGAAGAGCTGGTCTCTAACCATTCCCACGGAAAGAGTTGCCAAAGCAAATTTGGCGAGAGGAAACGGAGGCCCTTCTACCTTCCCAACCCTCCCTAATCTCTTCCCCTTTCCCTCTTTCCTCTCTCTCTGTGCGTGGTGCGTGTGTTGCGTGTGTGCGTGTGTGTGTGTCCATTCAAAGCTGTTCTGCACAGCCTTCAGGAAGCAGCGGGAAGGCTTGTGGCACAAGAGGAGTCATTTGTTGCCTTTTGCTCTCATTATTCTTTCACGATGTGTTTTTCCACACATATCACTGTTGTCATGTGAAACTCGGGAAACAATATTTTCCATGTTCTTACTTCAGCTAGACCATCATCAATCTACAATATGTGATGGGTCTTAAAGGCCACGTTCACACTGTAAGCAGTAGTGCTCAATTGACCCTTGGCTAAGCGTAGCTTGCCGGAGACATAAGTGAGGGCTCCGTTACCATGGAGACCACACTGTCACCGACTGCATTTCCTGATTAAATATTATCAAGTTAGAATGGAATAGAACAGATTCCATGTGATGCCACAGTGTTCTGAAGAAAGTTATCGGAGCAGCTTTTGCCTCCAGTGTGAACCTAGCCAAAAGGTACCAATAACCACAGGGGTCATAGGGTGTTACACACCCCGTGGAGGTCGATGTAAATGTCCTAGCTATATACAGGGCCCCCCAAGCCCTTGTTGCCTTTTTATTCTCCCCTTCTTTGCCTTACTGTCCTTCCCTCCTCTGTCTTTCCTGATTTCCTGTTTGGGAATGTCAGCCCTTCTTTCCTTTTGGGACTTTGGGACTTATTTAGCCTCTGGTCCTCTCAGTTGTGATAACGGTAGCCTAGGTTTGCATCGTGTAGCGTAGCCTTAGTGCTTAGCATATTGCTCACAAGACCCACTTCATTCATTTCATATTTAGTAGTGAATGTAAAGCGGTTACAGTAAATATATGTTCACAACATAACACATTACATATTGAAAGGTTATTTTTTGATCTCGCAGCTTTTGACTCAGTTGCAAGAAGCTTTTAACCTAAAGCCTAGCTAGCGACAGCAGCTTTGGGAGGTCTCTAATAGCCTCTCTAGACTCTTCCTGGAAGTTCAGGCCGCTGGAACAACAGCAGACCCACCGCCATGACATTCTCTGTGCCTCAGTGTTGAAATAAGGAGGAATTGGAAATGTCCGCTTTTCAGCGTTATACTTTCCCTCCAGGGAAAATGAACGGTGTTGACAGGGGAGCTAGCATATTTTGTAACGGAGCAGCAAGTATCAGTGCAAATCAGTTGGCGAGGGGCCGTGGAAACAAAGTGTCTTTCTGTTGTGCTTGCAAGTAGCAGGGGCTAATGGGATAAATGATGGCCCATGTGGGGAGCAGTGGTACAGGCAGGTACCACCGGGGCCTCCTCTCTGTATACAGCTACCTGATAGTCCGAACATCTGCCATTTGTCCACACACACACTTGAAGTCCCAGCACTGTTTCCAACAAACTTTGTTGGAAGTTTGTACTTGCTCTCTTTGTAATTTCAGATGCAGTTACTTATATGCTGAGCACGGGAGAAATTACTCCTCGGCATATCAAAGTGAATATCTGATGAGGTCATTGCCAGTGTAGTCAGCAAACCAGTTCATCTTGAAGTCGGATCTGCGCCTCGGCAGGACCGACAACCAGAGTCCTGAATAATAAGATGAATTTGGTGCTTCGCAGAGCAGCTCTGCAACAGTTTGACTGTAAAGTGTTTTTGCTATTTACATCATTGAAGACAGAGGCCCTATTGTTCTCTGTGACTCCTCAGCCAAGGAGACGATGGTGGGATGAACCAGTTGCCAAAATTGGAGCTCTGCGTTTGTGTGCGGTTGTGTGTGTGTGTGTGTGTGTGACCCACAAACACACAGACGAGGAATCTCACTCGAACTGTATTTTTATCCCGAAGGTTTGTCGGGGTGTGGAGCGGCACACACACATTCACTCACGCAAAGCTGCAGTGGCGTTCGGACTGAGATCCGAGCGTAGCAAGGTGGCGAGAGACAAAGCAGCTCGTCGTACCTGCACTGCTCACAACATAAAAACTGTGGGGGGGGGGTGCTGCGTACAGCTTGTTTGTTTCCTCCGGCAGCTAATGAATTTAGCCTTGAATCTGACTGTTCCAGGTCAGTCTTTTTCTCTGCTTTTTTTAGCATAAATATTTGAAGGACATTTTGTCCAACACCTGTTTGTTACCAGCCGTATGTGAGGCTTTTGTGGCTGCATGAGCTGAGCTCTCATTTTGCCTCCAGGAGGCCCTCCTCCCGTCACTCCACCATGGGCCCCTCAGAGGAACATGCAAGGAGGCCAAAGTCAGGTCACAGGCAGGGTGCGGCTCTGCTCCCTCTGCTGAGCAAAGAAAGAGCAAAGACAACCGGTCGTTTGCCCTTTCATCTTAGCCAAGTCTCGGGGGGTTAGGCAACCCGTCAAGCATCATGTCACTACAAGTTGTTTGTCTCTGACAGCATGCAGTCTTGACACTGAGTCACATTATGCGGTCAAAGCAGAACAGATTTCTCAACATGGGAAACATTAATGACCTGTGTCATGTTCTAGAAGACCCACGTTTGACACAGCACTGAAATTGCATAAGATGTCAATTAGTGAGGGTGGTCATGATTTTCATTAAATGTCATTAAATTAATCAAAAGATGTCAACCACTTTCCCAATCTTCCCTTAGTGGATAGAGTTTGGTCAGTTGTCATGGAGATTATCCATGCTTCTAGAAGTGAAACATTCACAGTGACAGCTGAGCAGACGTCACCCATTGAGGCAGACAATGAGGTACAATCAAAAGCTACAGAAGAGGCTTGAGTAAGGATTTTTTTGTCAAATGTATCGACCATTGCTGAGCCTAATATATGTCTAGGTCTAATGTACTTTTATTTGAGTAGATCTAATACATGTTTTAGTACAATGATTGCTTCTCAGTGGATACTGGTTTGCCAAACTGAAATGTATATTTGATGTCGTATTGACAGATTTGATTGTGGTGTTTTCTTCTTATGGCAGCAGTTGTGGTTTTGGCTCAGACAGATCCTGTTCCATGAGATCGTACTGGAAGCCAGGCACTTTATTTGTCCGTGCTTTTTGCAAGTTTCTGTCAAATTAATTTTGCTTGCTGTCTTTCTCTGCCACTGGAATTTTGCTTGTTTGCAGAGGACATCCTGTAATCTGTGAGACAGGAAACGCACAGATAGACGAATAGGGCGGGGTGGGGGTTTGGGGGACAGACGGCGATAGGAGGGAGTGGTAGAAAATGAAACTAGGAGGCGGGCTTAGATGGAAATGACAGATTGTGTCGCTAAAACAGATTCTGTCACAACAGCGGCGTTATTAAAGCCGCGAGAATTCAGTAGTTCTTTTCGGGGCGTGACACTATTTTCAACACCACAATGCTGGCGAGTTGCACCTTAGACGAGAGCTCCTGTCCCGAGATCAAGTTTTCGAAGGCAGTCATCAGGAAACCACAAGCTCTCTCGCAGGCCCCTTCTGGCATCTGTCCAGCAGAGCCCAACAAGAAGAACCCTTCCTCCAAGCTTTCTTCACTGCTTGTAACTCCAATTAAGTTGAACTCAAAACAGAGATTCAACATGGATACGCTGGTCAGACGTTGTGTCAAACGCCCATATGTTGGGGGCATTTGACACAAATATGTGTTTTACTTCCACCAGCTACTTGGCTGGTGTTGGATCAGCTGTACAGACCTCGCCATGAACTCTCTCCTGACTGTCTCATCTGGAGCCCAGTGGGACTTTGCTTCCTCAGTTTACTTGCGAACAGAAACAGCCATTATGATTTATTAAAAAAAAGGTCCAACGGGATAAAGAAGCCAGTGGTGACGCCAAAGAGCACAGCTGATTTGGAACATTTCACACATTCCTTCAGCGGTCTTTGAGAGCATTTCAAAATGTCCACAACTGTGAGGGATTGTATTATTTAACAGCCTGAAGGCCAACCCAGTGAAAGTGGAACAAAGTCAGTTTTGAACAGTCACTAGTGCAGTGCCTGTGCGGTGCGGGACCATTTCTTAGGGTTACTACAGTATACCGATATCATGGTATTCATTCATTTAGTAGTTCATTTAAAAGCTATACTGCTATACTGTCAGCTATATAACATGAGAGTTACAGGCTATTTATTTCCATCAGGTTTATGATTATTTTTATATTACACACTAGACACTGTTATCGTACAGGGAACCTAGA
This sequence comes from Cyclopterus lumpus, assembly GCF_009769545.1. Taxonomy (NCBI): domain Eukaryota; kingdom Metazoa; phylum Chordata; class Actinopteri; order Perciformes; family Cyclopteridae; genus Cyclopterus; species Cyclopterus lumpus. The sequence goes on from NC_046972.1 coordinate 2,189,244, forward strand.
AAAGTGCAGGGAAAGGAAGGTAACGTTAGCATAGCATTAGCATCCAGAGACAGATTTCTTGAGATTTCATTAAATGCACAAGCCTCAAGAAATTCTCCACTTTATATTGTTCAAAAGTATGCAGCTCATGGTACTTGGTCTAACTGTGATGAACATCAATGACATGCAGGCAGAGGAAGTGTTCTGAAACTGAGGGTTTCAAAAGACACAGACAGTCTTCGACCGAGAAGCCTGTTATCACTCCACCCATCCTGTCTCACACACACCCACACACACCCACACGCACACACACACACGCACAGAGAGAGAGCTCCCCCCCCCAACACACACACAGAGAGAGAGCTCTCCCCCCCCCCCCCCCCCCCCCCCCCCCCCCCCCCCACACACACATACACACACACTAACAGACATGTACACCCACATCCACTCGCCAAGACACATGCTCACACATGAGCCCCTGCTTGGGGCCCCCTTTGGCAGCTGAGATGAGCATGCCACTCTCACTATTTCCACATGTGCTTCCCCGTGACTTGAGGCTTTGCGACTTTCTCATGCAGGGTTAATCCTAGCTGCCATGTTTGAAGTAAGGGGCTGTAAATGATCATTTGACAGCTTCAAACGGGTCGATATTGATACGTTTAGCCATTGCTCGGCGAATGTCATGCCAACAAACACGCTCACAGAGCACTGCAACACCCCGCTGGACGCATGGCAACCCATAATAAAGTGATATCTGAATGTCAATAAAATGCCAATGTCATCTCTTCCAGGTACCAGTGTAATGCGTAGATGTTACGAGGTGTCATGTTCTCAGCGCGAAGTGCCGGGGCTGAGTACATAGACGGTGCAGACTGGGCACGTCTAACGCACACCTCGGCTAATCGGGAAGCCTTATTTTAGAAGTGTGACATCCTGTCTATGCTGTGCTGTGTAATCAGCACCGGGGTGGGCCTGCCTAGTGTGTGGATATATGCACACACATATTTTTATTGTGTCTTTGAAGTCAGCCCGGCTCTATCATTTGCAGCAACCCTGCTTATCAGGAGAGCATTGTAAAAATCCTGATGAAAGAGAGAGAGAGAGAGAGAGTGTGTGTGTGTGTGTGTGTGAGCAGGCAAATGATTTCTTACATTGATAATAATCAGGTTTAATTCCAGGCAGGGACATACACACAGGAAGATATCATGCATCTATCTTATCTAATGGGATAACTTCAAGTGAGTCTAATTATAGTGAAATTACACCACTCCTACCTTTTGCACTGGATCACCTGAAACCAGCGCAAAGGCTCCTGTGAACCAGTGCCACGGACATCACCATCCAGCCATCAGGGTATTCCAAACCTCCTTCTCCCCAGCAACCCTATCAAGCTCTTCCTGGGGGACCCTGAGGCGTTCCCAGGCCAGAAGAGATATATAATCTCTCCTTTGTGTTCTAGTTTGAACCCCAGAGCTTCCTACCAGTTGGCCAGAAACACTCCAAAAGGGATTCGTCGAGTAGTACGATGAGCTCCTCATCCTATCTCTAAGACCAGCCACTCTTAGACACCACCAAGCTGCCTTTTTAAAATAGGAATTTCCACTGTGGCCGTCTGTTTGCCTCATGTCTCACAGGCCCACTGTTCAGTAATCTAGACATGCAGATTTCTCCCTCCGCCCCCACCGCTGAGCCACATGAGATCAGCTGCCAATTGTTGACCTGCGACGCTCTCCTCCATCCAAAAATACCGGGGCCGGATCTTACCCTGATGGAAAGCCACGGTGTTGGCAACCAGTAATCCACGAGACAAGGACTGGCACGTGGCACAGAGACTTTGCCCAGAGGCGTGTGTGTGTGTGTGTGTGTGTGTGTGTGTGTGTGTGTGTGTGTGTGTGGACGGAACTAGAGGCACTAGCCTCTTGGCACCGATATGTAGGACATATCTCTTCATCTCTAGATAACTCATAAACTCCTAGCCACAGTCAGGACTCTTTTTACTAGACACAATCAATAGCTTTGTATCTATAGCTTTTTACCTTAAAGTGCCCTGGCATTTCAGTGGCTCCTTATGTACACAATGTTGACACAAATGGTGCATTGTGACCAGTGAAATATGGATGAATGTCATTTAGCTGGGATTGTTGGGGCTGTCCTGTGTTTTGATTTCTTGAGCCATTATTGCACCCAGTACTGCTCTGGTGATGGCGATATCAGTCAGTTGGTTGGTCCACCACTTTGGTCCAGACTGAAATATTGTAGCTGCCATTGGATGGATCTGCATTAATGTTGGTATTAAATGTACCCAGAGGATGAGTCCAGGGCCACCATGACAATGTGCCAACGGTGGTATCTTGACACGCTTTGAGTTAACTCGTCAGGGCGACGCCGCTGTCAATAAATATATATATATATATTTATTTATATAAAAACAACCTTATATAATACATCCTTTGCAATGGTGTGTGGACACGTCTTTGTAATCTTTGCTGGACCTCTGAGATCAGGCCTCAACAAATAGTTCTTTCTTACATCATGAAACTCAAAGTCATCTACCGGCGCAGACAGAACAGAGTGTTGTTGGTCATGGAAGTCCTCCGGTGTCGTTCTGGAAAGGCATTGAAAGTCATGGGCTTGTGCATCAGTTGCTGGAATGAGGACAGCTGCCACATCGGCAGACCTCAGCGCTATTTGTTCGTCTAGCCACGCTACTTTCCTGTGAGAGCAGCTCTGATTACGCATGTGGCATAGCAGGACACACTGCCAACAGTATCTAACCCCATTACAAATGACCACCTGTTGACGCGGAGTGTGTGTGTGCGTGTGCACTTAAGCAGTTTGCTGGCTGCACGCTGTTGAGGGAGATCCTCAGAGACAAACCACCACAAAGTGGACCAGAGGAAGAGTTATGAGTGAGTGAATACATCCCCTCTAGAAATACTGTTGGTTTGACAGGGCCTAGACATGCATTACATGTGTGACCTCCACTTCAACACATGACCTAAGAAAGAGGACATGTAGCTGCTTAATAGAACCACACCACGACATGGCAATTGTGTGCATGCCCATTCAATACAAATATATGCATCACACAATGTCACATTTGTGGTCAGAATATTAATAAACCTAAAGATTTGATTCATATTCTGCATTACTTGCCCACAATTCATGTTCTGTATTCAATCAATAATGCATCATAATAGAGTGCTGCAGGGATGGAAACCCGTGAATGAGTTATCTCATCTCGAAGGCAATAGGTCTTTGATTAGATGTCTGAAATAAGGTCAATAAGGTTAAAAGATGTTCTGAATCTATGGTATAAAATATGTCAGTAAATACCCTTCTGGTGAATTCACTAGAACACCAGTCCTCCTTTAGCTTCGTGGTGGGGAGGGGACCACGTTGGAGTCTGGAAGCGGTTTACTTCTGATAGTTGTATTGACGCTTTATATATCATAAAAGTGGTCTTCATTTGCTGAACAAAATTAATACTAACTAAAAAAAAAATAGTACAAAAATCTCATTGGCTTTTTGTCGAGGGAACCAGTGTGATGCTAACTTCCTGGTTGGCCTACAAAATACGTCATCCTGCAGCACTCTATTGCTCTTTGTGTGTGTGTGTGTGTGTGTGTGTGTGTGTGTGTGTGTGTGGCAGCCAGTGACAGCCACAGCTTGGAGAGGCTGAGGTCATAGCTACGAAGCCAGCCTAACAGGGCCAGAGACAAACCCCTAATTGTTTGTCTGTATGGATGTATCTGTGTATGATAGTCAGACACACACACACACACACACACACACACACACACACACACATTGCCCCAGTCACCTCTAGCCTCCTCTCTTGGCTGCCCATGAGCAAACACACCTACCTGTATTGGATTGTGTGTGTCAAAGTCGAAAAACACACCTACACTTAAACACACACTCCCAGGTATCAGCCACCTCCACACACACACACACACACACACACACACACAGTTATTAGCCTGGCTGACAGTATTGGGTGTATTCTCAGTGCATTGACAGTGTGGCAGCCCTTAGCCGGCTGCTAAGTTGACAAGCTGTGCTTTCACATCAATAATGGGGGAAACATCCATGTGGGTGTGTTTGCCCATTCAAACCTGTTTGGACATCTTTTTAGGACACTTAATTTAGTCCTGATCATTAGTCTATATGTGGACATGATGTCTCCCTGAATGAAATACGACCAGATCTCATCATCTTGCGTTTGTCCTCCTTCTCTTCCAGGACTCGGATCCCGTCCCGATCAAAAAGTCTAAATATGATGACTTCCCATCGCAACCCCTGCTGGCGGACAAAGAGAAGCAGCACGACTGGCTGCAGTCCCTGTGCGCCTCCAACAAGGTTGGTGTTGCTAAGCTCGGACGGGGAGGCGGTGATGATGAGGAAGATAATGATGATGCTCGGTGCACGAGATGAGGTGTCATGTAATATTATACAGAAGTTTTCTGACGAGGGTAGCTCTTAAATTTAGATTTGGCAAACCGTGCTTGCAGATGGGGTAACTGTAGAAGGCACAAGCCCCGCAGATTCACTTACTGAGACGGATAAAAGTAACACAATATGATGGATGTCCCCTGTGAAGATCAATATGCCCTAAAACGTCTACTCTGGAGATATGGTACCAATGGAAGTATACTTAGAATGTCTTCAGCTATTAATCTTTGTACTGACCCCTCTTCAGTCACACAAGAGCCTCTTTAGCACGATTCCTTACCATGATATATTCACACCCTTTCAACCAATGCACTGGTCTCCAAGAAAAGAACTGCAACCTAAAGCACGTTGTGACACTAATAATTCAATTCAGTTTATTTTGTATAGCCCAGAATCACATATTACAAATTATCCTCAGAGGGCTTTACAATCTGTACACGTATGACATCGCTGACCTTTGACCTCACATCGGATCAGGAACAACTCCCAAAAAAACTGAAAAAACCCTTTCACATGGAAAAAAGGGAAGAACCCTTCAGGAGAGCAACAGAGGAGGATCCCTCTCCCCGGATGGACAGAAGCAATAGATGTCATGTGACCAGATGAACAGCGTTACTAAGTGACTATTCATCACACATAATCCCCTGATTCTACTTTCTAATTTTGCTTTTCTAGATAGAATTTTCTAGATAGATTTTCTAGGTAGAAAAGCAGTTCTGGGTTACACCAACAAGGATTCATTTAGGCTAATTCTAATCAGACTCCACCAAAACTAGGTTTTAAAATGAGTAAATCCAGATTTTAGATTAAGCAGAGCTTTGTTGCACAAATTAAAACAAATAATTCAAGTTTATAACAATATTATATTAAATGTAATCAATATGCAGATGCTTGCTTACCCAAATTAATACAACATTAAAATGAAAAGGGCACCGTAGAGAGAACTCCAGCTCAATCATTACTGAATGCAATTCTTTATTACTGGTGATTTAAATAAAGTATTATCATTGTCTTTTTTTCAGGGGCTCAACTGCATTCAGCCCAGACAGAGGCCCTCAGCGTTCAGACCCTGGTCCCCTCACGTCTCTGCTGACAAGGAGTCGTCCAGTCACCCGCTGGCCTTGCTGAGAGACAGGTGAGCCCAGAACGGTGCAGGACAATCGTGTCCACAATGGACCACGCCACCCATAGATCACAAACAATAGATCACAAACAATGCCATATCTGGACTTGAGAGAAGCGAGATGACAGCCGTTTTTGTTCAGCTGGATCTGATGAGCTCCCAGCATGCTCTCTCTCTTGTCTGGATGGGCTGGTGTCAGATGGGTCAAGTCTGACTATGCCACAGCCTCCCACACTCCACCATTCACACACACTCATGCTGTGGGCACCCACTTGGCACGGCGCTGCCAGTGCGGGCTGCACCATTTCACTCTTGATCTGCCCAGATTCTCATGAAGTGGGAGGAAAGAGCTGCAGGCACTTTATTACAATGTTTCTCTTCACTGGTTAGCTCAGGCAGCTCAAACCAGAACATACCATCTGGTACAGAACTCAGCTGTTCCTAATGAAGTAACCTTGATTTCTGTTATTGTACATAACCATCACAAGCCATGACATGTAATTGTCTGGTGTCCTTTTAGCTTCTACAACTACAAGAGCCTGGAGAAAGCTTTGGCCCCCAATGTCGCCCTGGCACCACTGGCCCTGGGGAAGGTGGACCCCATGTCCCCGTCGGTACCCAGCACCTCCCATCCAAGTGGGGGGGAACCCCCAGGCGAGGGCGCCAACTCCAGGCCTCGCAAAAGGAAAGCCACAGGGGAGCTCCAGTCCCCGGCACCAGAGGCCCCCTGCCCTCCATCCTCAGCTGCCAGCAAACCGCCAGCGCCTCAGGACGACAGGGACTCTGAGGTGGAGATCGAGGTGGAGAGCCGCGACGAATGTGAGCAAAGAACTGAATACCATCAACTCCATGCTTGTGGCTCTAGCTCTCGTTTGTTATGGGGCTCGGCCCGGTGGCTAGAGTCCCAACCACTAAAAAGACATCAGTTAATTTCTCTCTCTTCTCTGGTCTCTCCCAACAGTCACTTCATCTCTGTCCTCCCTGTCGTCACCGTCCTTCACCTCCTCCAGCAGCTCGGCCAAGGACCTGAGCTCGCCCGGCGTCCAAGGGCCCATCTGCACCGTGGCGTCGGTAGAGGGCACCGCAGCCCTCGAGCGTCCAACGGCCGCGCCCGTCCCAGCCGCCGTGCCCCCTTCGGAGCTGGGGCTGGAGTCTGAGCTGGAGAGCCTGAGGCAGGCGCTGGACAGCGGACTGGACTCCAAAGAGTCAAAGGAGAAGTTTCTGCACGAGATTGTTAAGATGAGGGTGAAGCAGGAGGAGAAGTTGGGATCGGCCTTGCAGGCCAAGCGCAGCCTCCAGCAGGTAGGGCTCCGCTCATATATCAGAAATGTGTTTGTTCCTCATCTTTTGCCAAATGACAACATTGAGTTTCCAACGTGTGCGTCAAGTAAAAGCGATAGAAAGGAGCTGTGTTTCGTTCAGTTTAGCACAAAGACTGGAATACACCCTCCACAGCCAGTAGACTTTGACACCTGTACTCACACAGCTCATAAACTGCACCTGACACTTCATTTAACACTTGAACCTTTATTCAAGTCAAGTCATGGATTCTGAGACATCTTTGTATATAAAAATGACTCTTTTTAAAACCTTTTGAGACTTGATTCGAAACCATTCGCCCCAGACATTTTTAAAGCGGCTCTCCCAAGTAAACTATAAGTGGGATTTGGAATACATGTTACATCTTCATACCACATATAGGAGCAAACTGCTTCACCTCGACCCACCTCTGTGTCATTCAAGGCCACCCTGGTGATAAAGAGTCTCTATTCTCCCACTGTGGTGCTATATATACATAGTATGTGACTTCATCGTAGTGAATGCAGCGTGCTTTGTATCACTGTTGGCTGAGAGAAAGGGCTTTCCCAGCCCCAGCTGGCAGCTCATACCAACGCTAAGCTTCTCCCTGCGTTCTTGAAAATCAGACGAGACAGAAAGTTTTCAAAGTTGGAACACGGAGGAAATGACTTGAGCTTAGGCATCAAATTGTGAAGTGGATTTTAAAGTCATTATCACTGTCAGCAAAGCTTAGCATGAGTTGGCAAGCGATAACAATGAGAGCGGATGTTGCTGCAAAAGGAAAGGCCAGACTTCCATCTTTATTTTTGGTCTTGGACCGAGAACAAGAAAATGCCGACGAAGGATTCTGTGTGGGTGAGCGGCACAGAATGCACCCTGAGCAGAGAAAAGGGACGGCATTCCACTTTCACTTTCCATCAGTGTTCAGAGGCAACACGAATCCAACCCATCTGCAGGCCGGACGACACGCGGGTCAACTTTGAAAAGCAGCGGTAGAATCCCTGCTGTGATTAGCTGAACCATAAAGCCTCTGAGGTGTAATGGGTGTGATGGGGAGTTGCACTTTTTTGTAGGACCAACAAAGCTTGATAACAGTTTGATAACTAGATAACCACATGTTTGTACTGCTACGTTCTCATAAGAAGGCTGTGGAAGTGTCACACACGGTCTTCCAGTGACTCAGAGGAAGGAAGCCTCGGCCCTAACCCCGACATGGCTCAATGTAAACACTGACATGGACCTTCAGCCTCCTGCAACAAGGCAAAGCTCTCGGGTGTCAACAGCTCAGAGACAAAGAGAACCCGCATTCGGCATAATTCAATCAAATTAAAAAAAAAAAAAGAGAAGAAGCTGGGGAAAAAATCTAATTTGCAAGGGGGGATTATTTGCATAATATTTGTATGAACCCCTGAGAGACAGTCTGCAATCTTCTTTCTTATCCCAGGAGCTGGAGTTCTTGCGGGTGGCCAAGAAGGAGAAGCTGCGGGAGGCGACCGAGGCGAAGCGAAACCTGAGGAAGGAAATTGAGCGCCTGCGAGCCGAGAGCGAGAAGAAGATGAAGGAAGCCAACGAGTCGCGGGTCCGCCTGAAGCGGGAGCTGGAGCAGGCCCGGCAGCTCAGAGTGTGCGATAAAGGCTGCGAAGCCGGGCGTCTTCGTGCAAAGTACTCTGCACAGGTCAGTCAGTTTGCACATCTGCCCGACTCAACACATCTGAGATGATTCGTTTGAGAGACATTGGACTGAATTCAAACAAAGCCGTGCACGTAGACAGAGATGATGTGCAGATAGTCTAGACCAATATGTCAACACTAATTGCAGTTTGTCAAAGTTGTGCTGTCTCAAATACTCTCAAGGTTCAGCAGAGGAGAAGGCAAGCAGGGGGAAAAAAAGTTTCCTCTTCCCCAGTCAAAAATAAATGGGTGTAGCCTCAAGTGCACAGACGAAGGATACAACCCCAGCCTCCCCCTCCAAAAGGAAACAGGAAGAGCCGTTGACTTCCCTCAGGCACCATGGGAAATGCAGATTAGACAAAACAAGAGGGAGGTTACGCTCTCAAGCTGCGTCTACGTACCTCCGCTGCATCGGGACGTGGACGTCTTTAAGACGCTCAGTTCATTTCCAGTGCAGCCGGAGCTCAGGACAGGAAGAGAGAGCTCAGGCACTTCCAAACACCACGTCTCTAAAAAGGCCACCTGTGTCTGAACATCAGCTGAATACAAGAGACTGTATTGAAATATAAGCTCAAATCTAGGGTGTCATTTTGACACCAATCAAATAAACTAAAATTAGGAAGCCAATCTGCCACTGCAGCCAGATCCTTTTACTGGAAACATCTGGAGTGATGAAACTAAGCTTAATATGGAATTATTTACATGGAGAAGTGCCCCCCACAATGAAAAAAAAGCCTCCTTTTTTAATATTAGGACAATAAATGCCTCTTCATGCTGGTGGGAAGGAGTTTTTTAATATTCACTCACAGCTAGGTTTCAAATCCCCCAAAGAGGTTAAGGAAGCTAAGAATTCTCAAAGGGCCTAAAAAGACTGCTAAAAAGAGGTCTACATTAAGTCTTAACTGGGAGTGCAGTTCACCACCTCTCCTCAGCCCTAAAGAGAGGAGCACCCTGATTGGCCAAGAGGGTGAAATGCACCATGCTGCTCTGGTCCTCATTCAGCTAAACGAACTGGAGAAAGGGAAATGAAAAGACCACATGAGGGACTGCTCCAAGGTTAATAAGAGTAAAGTGATCAGTCCAATACTTCACAAGGGACACCGGGTTTCAGTCTTTATTTGGCAATTCAGAAATTCCCTTTCCAGACATATTAGAATGTATCCAGCATGTTGATTCACGCATTACACAGTAAGCTGTCTCACACGTTTCTGACGCCCGGAGGCCGTCTAATACAGAAAGCTGAAACAGCCTGAAGTTCTTCTTCGCCTCCATCTACTTGACCCATTTTGCAGGTCAATAAAGCACAACGAGGAATTTATTGCTTCCATCAACTACATTTACCATCAACACTGATTGGACATCCACAAAAAAGATGGCAAATATTCCCTTTTTAAATTTGGGATCTTGAAAAAAGGTCTGGGCTGGAGTCGGAGTCTAAAATCGGGCCACAGCGCGTAAACATGCATATGATTGAAATAGCCCCATAAGCAGTCTGTGTAAACAGCTCGGTTATGAATAGGAACCATGTGGTCAATGGTTGCACCATCACGCGCCACACTGCCCTGGAGTCACATCTGCTTTTTTTGTTTTGCAGATCGAGGACCTCCAGATGAAGCTGCAGCACGCCGAGGCGGACCGCGAGCAGCTCCGAGCCGACCTGCTGCAAGAGCGGGAGGCCAGGGAGCACCTGGAGAGGGTGGTGAAGGAGCTACAGCATCAACTCTGGCCCAAATCCCACAGCGACAAGGAGGGGACGCCAAAGGACACGCCAGCAGACAACTAATCCAGTACCCAACCTCGCCGCCCGACCCCCCCCCCCCCCCCCCCCCCCCCTTTCCCCATCGCCACAATCCCCAACATCATCTGCCCATAAACACACCCACATCGCAGCCACTGTCCATCTCGCTCGCCCTCCAGAACGCAACGATGAAAGACTCTCGATCAGAGACGGAGAGAAGAAACAAGGAGCTGTTCCTCATCCATGAGAAGTCAAGTGAGTGGAAATGGCAAAGTAGAATGCTGCATCCAGGAAAAAGGTGTTTCTAAATCAAGCACTGACTCGCACCTTCCAAACTCGGAGAACTACACCAATGAAAGAAAAACAGCACAACGTGTGGTGAGACTTCAAATAAATGGGTGCCATTTATACTTATGATAATAAATGCTGAGAGATGATCATATTATATTGGAGTTATACAGCTGTTGAGGTGTCCAGGAGGGCGGGCTCATCGTTCTCTGCCACCGTCCCTCACAATGACGAAGATGATGGAGGGTTTTGAAGACATTCTAAGCTATTTAATAGACTACATAGCGAAAAGTGTAAAGACAAAAAAAGGACAGTTTCTTTATCTCTCTGTGCTATTGAAGTTTGAAGAAATATAAAAGATAGAAATAAATCAGAAGATTAACAAAGCAAGCAAATGAACTTCCCACAGTGCCACCGTGGTTTTGTCGGTTTTCTTTCAAGAAGCCATCGCCGTCCACTGAGGGGAAAGCTTTTCTTCCCACTGTTGTTTTATAAAACCATGTGTTTCTCCGAGCAGTGGGCGGGCTTTTATTTGCGCTGATATTTTTCTCTCCTTGGCGCAAAGCCCCGGGTTGGAACTAAAAACATGCCGTGTTAAAGAGCACTTGTTTTGGATGATCAACACCAATACTAACTCATACACTGGTCGCAGTTTGATATTTTAAGCATTTGGGTCAAAACCCTGAAGTGTGTATCTTGTAAAGATAAAATACTCCAGATGTTTTCTGGTCTTGTAACGCTCAGTGATGAAGACCGGCATGTTTTTTTTTACTCCAGCTGACATCCGACGCCATCACCTATGATGTCATAGTGATGTCATAGTGGACTGGATGGGGCGCCCTTGGCAACAACCACAAAATGTTCATTTTTATTAAATTAAGGTATGTAAATATAAATGTATGTTGTTGTTTCGTTTCTTTTGACTTTACAATAATGAATCGCACTTTGTCATAACGAGATACTGTTATAATGCATTGTACTCCCACTATTGTCTTCAATCTTACTTTGAAAACATCATTGTATACATGACTGCTACCATATAAATCCAGTAAGCATTTTGTTGATTATATGCATCTCGAATAAATACTATTGTTCTGTTTCCTTAAAGGCAAAGTCTTGTAAATAAACGGAAAGAAAAAGAGGCTCTGCCTGTTGCTTGCTGATGCAGTCTGGGATCGTTGGAACGTTTCTCCCGCTTTTGTAATATAATTGACACAAATGTCGCTCAAGCACCCGGTTTACGACTCCCAAACAATTTGACACAACGTAATTGACAGCATGCGTCCGTCAGGTGAACTGTTTATCGGAAGCCTGAAGAAAAAAAAGTCACATGTTGGAAGAATAAAATCCGATTTTATTCCAAAGGCAGAGGCCACGAATCTGCCGTCACACAGTGGGTACAATGCAATCAGAATGTACATTGTGTTAAATGCTACATTTTCCTTTTTTGGTTGTTGATGTTGTTTTTAAACGTGGAGATATTTTATTGCTTGTCTGTTATGTTCACTTCTTTTTTTTTTTTTTTTTCAATTGAAAACTCATTTGCTTTATGCATGAAATTTGAGTTTGCCATACTTAGAGTCAGTTATTGGGCATTGATGCTGTACATGTAAAAGGTTTTATTGTGTTATGCAATTTAAAGCAATTTGTCTTATTTAGAAGAGGAAAAAGGGTAATAAAAAAAAATTAAAAAAACACACATTATATTGCTCTTAAGTAAAAAATTAACTTCACACTTGCAAAAAAACAAAAGAAGAATAAGAATAAAATAAAGTGGATGCAATGCTGGACAACCTCAAGTGCCTGGATGCGGGCGAAAGGTTTCCAGAGTAGAAAAACTGATGACAAAGCTGTCAGGGCGGGGCCTCTCATCAACTTCCTGTCTGCAGGTTTCTAATTAAAAGCCCCAGCTCTTTTTATCAGTATTCTTAAAAGCAACCAGTTTACAAACGTTGTGTTCTTTGAACAAATGCTAGACGCTCGAGACTTGTTTCCCCCTGAGCGAGTGCTGTATTTCCTTCATTTGAAATCAATGATATGCATGTTCAAACAATTTTTATAGAAGATCTTGAAAAGCCACTTGTTACTTTGGGTTGTATATAAAGACCGTCGAGGATAATAAAGAGGGCATTACTTTAAGAGCCCTTTTCTTACCTAACACATTGATGTTGCTCAGAGATCTGCGTCTGTGACTTTATCAGACCTTAAATTGGTACATTTTGTAGTTGTTTTTACACTCAAAAGAGTCGATAGCCTGTGTGTAGTTTACTTTACTCATGGTTTTCTACAAAAGAAGGGAGACAATAACGACATTGGCTCTTCACTCTCCCACGCAAAACGTTAAAGAATTAGTTTAACAGCGTCTTGTTTTCGAAAGGAGAACCATTTTGCTAAATAATGGACAGTAAAGCAGCAATAACAGTCCATATTAATAGACGCATAACTAGCCAGTGTGAAGATTTGAATAAGAATTTACAAATGTAAATATTTTTTCATTTACAATATTGTATAATATATGTACATTGTGTTTCCTTTTTCAAAAAGAAATCTTTTCTTACAATAGCTGTTTTTTTTGTTGTTTTTTTTAATTTGTGTTTGAACTGAACAGCAGTGCGTAAGAGAATATTCCCTACATAAACATTTTAAAACTTTTTTCTTTTTTTTTCTTTTTTTTTACTGTAGAGTCTTTATATTGAATGACTTTTTTCACCAGTTCATATATATTTTTAAGAGTATGTTCAGTATCAGATAGCAGGCCTGCCGTATGGGTCACACACACGACTACGCCACCTTGCAGATTGTTTCCTCCTCATCCTCATGTATCGTTTTAGCCCTGTGCTGCTGCTAATACTATATAAACCTTACAATTCTAGAACTATTTTTATGTAAGAGGTAAATGTAAGCTTTCCCATTTATTAATGCCACATATACAGTATGGAAAAAAAAAGCTTGGCTTCTTCATCTATCCTCCTTGTTTCCCTCATCTTTTCACGCCTTTTTCCTCATCCCTCCTTCAGCAACACCCTTCCTCTTCTCTCACGACACGGACTATATTGTAAAGTAAAGGACTTTATGAGATTATGTTTGAAAATAGCTATGCTTATATACTACAGTGACTGAATGTACAGTGTATAGATGCATTACCAGAAATAAAGATGTTTGTCCAGATTGAACGACCCAGTTTCTTATTTTTGCTGCTGGTTTGGTTAACAATGAAAACAATATATAACAATATCTTTTAAATATGGCAGACTGTGTGCTTTTTTTCTTTTCTAAAGTTATCTAAAGTTATTTATTCATTTTCGTAAAGTTGTTTCTGACTGTTCAAAAATGTTTTCCAGTCATTCATCCTTGTGAAATGTAGCCCAGTAAAAAAGAAGGGAAAGGTCTTCTTAAAGGGACAGTGTGTCGGATTTAGTGCCATCTAGTGGTGTGGTTGCAGATTGTAACTGGCTGAATACTTGTTCGCTCACTTATCCCTTTCCAAGAATGTAGTCACAAAACCGCATTAATCTTTACCACAATAACACACTTTTAGGAGCAAGGTAAGTCAGGCGGCGGCTGGCGGTACCGCGGTTTAGCAATCAGCGGCTCATTTATTGTAGTTTCACGAGGAGAACTACGGTAATCTTCCGGTAACGTAAAAACTTGAAATGCTCTCGCAGGAGCCGGTGTTTGGTTTGTCCGTTCTGAGCTCCTGTAGAAACATGGCGGACTTTGTGAAGAGGAAAACTCAAGTTTCAAGGGATTTATACACGTACAAAAACATCATTATTATATTATATTTAATTTCTGCCGATAGATCCCCAACATTCTACTATTAGGGGAATTTTGTTTCAATTTAATGAAAAACAACTCACCTTGTGTAGGCCTTATTAATTTCAATTCATGTTCATTAATGCTCCGCCCATCATGACTGACGTTGACTTTGAGGCGGGCTCCCGCTAAGTCCGTGAGGGTTTAGTTCTGTCCCATCGTCAAGTTGTCGAGTGTTTGAGGGCTCTGGCAGACTTTATTCCCTTTATGAATCCTTTCCATGTCAGCATGAGATGCAGACTTTGCTCAAGGGGATTTCCCACAATTCATAGCAATGTGACGTTAAACACACAGTTACCAATGGAGGCATGGAGACGTAAAAGGTAAACAAAGAGGAACGCACATAGGTGTTCAGTCCGATAAATTAGATTTACAGAACAACATTAAGGATTAAAGATGGAACATAAAAACATGAAATCAGAGGAATGCAAGACAATATTACACTGATTTATTTATCAAACATTATTTTTTGTTACTGAAGAACGAGAATAGAATAGATTATTCTAAATGACCTCTCATCTTGTGAGAAAAAAAAAAGAGCCTGGAAAGCTTGAAAGCATATTGCGTTCCACCAATCTGGAAGAATCACGCTTAGTTTGGCGAGACAGCCTTAAAACATATAAAAAGGCTCTCCGTAATGCCAGAGCAGCCTATTACTCATCAGTAATAGAGAAAAATAAGAACAACCCCAGGTTTCTCTTTAGCACTGTAGCCAGGCTGACAGAGAGTCACAGCTCTGTGGAGCTGTGTATTCATATAGACCTCAGTAGTAATGACTTCATGAACTTCTTTAATGAAAAGATGTTAACTATTAGAGGCAAGATTGATGATCTCTTGCCCTCAACCAGTGCCGATCTGTCATCAAGAGGAGTGGCCTTGGAAACGGCTGTATGCCCTGGTGTATATTTGGATAGCTTTTCTCCCATTAACCTATACCAATTGTCCTCAATGGTTTCTACTTCTAAACCGTCTACCTGTCTCTTAGACCCCATCCCAACGAGGCTGGCTTAAAGACGTGTTGCCTTTAATTGGCACCTCTCTGCTGGATATTGTTAATGTGTCTTTGCTAACAGGGCATGTAACACATTCCTTCAAAGTTAATTAAACCTCTCCTGAAAAAGCCCACTCTTAATCCAGAGGTGTTGGCTAACTACAGACCGATCTCTAACCTTCCCTTCCTCTCTAAGATCCTTGAGAAAGTAGTCGCAAATCAGTTGTGCGACTTCCTACATCAGAATAGTTTATTTGAGGAGTTTCAGTCAGGATTTAGAAAACACCACAGCACAGAGACAGCACTGGTGAAGATTACAAATGACCTCCTAATTGCATCAGATAAAGGACTCATCTCCGTACTGGTATTATTAGACCTTAGTGCTGCGTTCGACACCATTGACCATGACATCCTATTACAGAGACTGGATCAGTCGATTGGCATTTTAGGTACCGCACTAAGTTGGTTTAAATCCTATTTATCAGATCGATCTCAATTTGTATTTGTAAACGATGAAGCCTCAATGACCACCAACGTTAATCACGGAGTTCCACAAGGTTCTGTGCTTGGACCAATTTTATTTACCTTATATATGCTTCCTTTGGGCAACATTATCAGGAAACACTGCATAAACTTTCATTGCTATGCAGACGATACTCAATTATATCTATCGATCAAACCAGAGACCAACCAGCTCGCTAAAATTCAAGAATGTCTTAAAGACATAAAAACATGGATGACCTCCAACTTCCTGATGTTAAACTCAGACAAAACTGAAGTTATTTTACTGGGCCCTGAACACCTCAGAGATCAATTATCTGGTGATGTGGTTTCTGTAGATGGCATTGCCCTGGCATCCAACACCACTGTAAAGAATCTCTAGTTATCTTTGACCGAGACTTGTCCTTTAACTCCCACGTTAAGCAAATCTCAAGGACTGCATTTTTTCATCTACGTAACATTTCAAAAATCAGGCACATCTTGTCTCAAAAAGATGCAGAAAAGCTGGTTCACACGTTTGTTACTTCCAGACTAGATTACTGCAACTCCTTATTATCAGGCTGCTCTAATAAGTCTCTTAAATCCCTCCAGTTGATCCAGAATGCTGCAGCTCGTGTACTCACAAAAACTAAGAAAAGAGATCACATGACTCCTGTATTAGCTGCTCTGCACTGGCTCCCTGTAAAATCAAGAATCACATTTAAAATTCTTCTCCTCACCTACAAAGCCTTGATTGGTGATGCACCATCATATCTTAATGAGCTTGTAGTACCATATTGCCCCACTAGAGAGCTGCGCTCACTAAATGCGGGGCTACTTGTGGTTCCTAGAGTCCTAAAAAGTAGGATGGGAGCAAGAGCCTT